>NW_004524761.1:4768186-4811499 GCF_000260255.1 Octodon degus | reverse complement strand
TCTTCTTCTTCTTTTTTTTTGAACTGGGGATTGAACTCAGGCCCTTGCCAGGCAAGCACTTATTCTACTGAGCCATCTCCCCAGCCCCTCATATTGCTTCTTCAATGTGCCATCCTTCAGATACTTGGTGGCCCTTTGGACATGCATACCCTTGATGGCCTGGGCAGTTTCACGTGTATTCTTAAAGTGAATGCGAAGATTTGAACCTCTTGATTTGCATGATTTTGTGGGGTTTTTGGGTTGAGAGAGTAGAAAATCATTTTCACAGGTCACCTCAGGCTGCTCACAGGAAGAGCTGTTTCATTTATTTAAAATGCTTATTTGTACTTTATTCTCAATTTTTTCATGAACCTAAAACTGCTTAAAAAGAGTCTGAGCAGGGCAGGGGTCAAAATGTTAATCCCAGCAATCTGGGAGACTGAGGCAAAAAAGTCTTTGTGAGCTTGTTTCTGGCAAGAGCTACATAGTGACTTTAAGACTAGTCTGGACCATTAGTGTGACCCTGTCTCAAAGATCAAAAATAAACTATCTAATACAAATAAATATTAACTTTTCTTTGAAAGGAAGGAAAGAAGAAAGAAAGAAAGAAAGAAAGAAAGAAAGAAAGAAATATAGATAGATAGATTTTAAAAATCTACCAAGCACCAGAACCCTGTTAGGCTATGACTATAATAACTATGTCTTACAAGCAAAACAGATACAACACCTTTCATAAAATTGATGTTCTAACAAAGAAGGAAACTACTGTCTAGTATTGTATGGCAACTTAAAATGTGTTAGTCACTTTTTTCCTTTCCTTTTTCCTGTCTGATGTTACTGTCATATGAAATCTCATAACTATGATTCTGAGAAGCACATTATTGCTGATGGACTATTATAAAAATAGCAATATGACCAATTAAAGTGTTATTGAAGTAGTGAGATTGTGTAATGAGCTGAGTTTCATGTTCAGTCCTGATGGAACTGTGCCTTTCAGAAAAATGAGGTTGGTGGTTTCATTCCAAAGATCTAGTTGTAGCAGTTGTTTTTTTTTTTTTTTTTTGTGAATGTTACCTAATCATAGAAAAATTGGCAATGTTTTCTTAATAGATGTCAGAATCTTTCTCCAAGGTATGTTATCTCAGCTGACAAGCTAATACTAGTATTGCTTATGTCAAGGGAGATATGTTGATGATAATGTTCAATAAGACATACTTTAGTCATGTATTCTGGCTTATAATGTGATTTTCAAATAGTACCTCTTGTTGCTTCTAATACCACTAGTAGAAAATGGGAACCCCCTTTCACTTAGATGATTTCGTGTTAGTTTGCATGCAATATCTCTAGGATTTTGTGAACTTGGAAACCAAGGATGGGGACTTTGCCTATTTGCACCTTGCTAACAAAGTGGAAGAGCACTAGAGGGCCTGGTTAGTATATAAGGACCTTTGAGATAATATATCCAGAGTTGCAGTTTTTCTCTGGGGCTTAGATTTGACTAAGTCTCTGAATATCATCTAGCCACCCCCAATTCTTTTGGACAGTTAGGATACTGACTACTTCTATTTGGGTGTTATGAACAAAATTTAAACATGTATTTATTAAATTAAATTAATTGCATTAAATTAACGTATTTATTAAATACATCTTATCCCTTAAATGAGCTATAAGAATGAGAGAAGCAAGAAATAGTTACTGGCACTTTGAAATAGTTTATAAGGTATTTGACTTTGAGTTTACTCAATATGATAATTGTAACTCAAAGGGAAATACAAAATACAGTCTCCATCCCTTCATTTTCCACTCAGTTGGCCTTTGATATTCAATGACCAGGCCTCTTTAATCTCTACCTGTGCAAATGTAGTAAATCTGGGCTAATTAATATAAAATAATTATAGTGGCTAATTTCATACCTCGTGATTCAGAGTAGCTTTTAAACAGAATCTAACTCCCCAAATAGGTACTATGTGCCCATATTTTCTTCTTTGTCCCCTCCACTTTGACAGTTATTAGACATGGAGAAAAAAAAATCTTTCAATATACAAATGGTACAGAATGGTTCAGGGTCTTCTCAAATTTTAGCTACTCCCTCTTAAGCAATCAGTGCTTGGTAAAATTGAAAAAGGGGGCAAAGCACTCAGAACAGCACAGAGAACAAGTATAGCTCTATGAAAAGGATTAGGTAGCAAAGCAAGCTAAAACCCTGCAATCATTTGTTTTCCTCTTTCTAGTATTCTTCAGTCAGTAGAAGAGGCTGCTATTAGTTGCTGGTGTTATGACTGGGCACATCTGCCCTGGGTCAAACATGCTGCAGTCTGCAAAACCAACAGCAGATTGCAGTCCTCTGCAGTCCAGCCAGGCCAGCAAAATTTGTGTAGTTGCAGGCTGTTCTAGCTAGAATACCGAATTGAGGATGTACCCTTAATGGAGCACTTGAGGACAAAAACAAAGGAAGCTTTTTCTGCCTTAAGATAGCCTGCCCTTCCCTTAGTGTTTTGAGAAGACAGATTTGCATTGGTCAAGACAAGCCAAAGCTGACACTCACATCATTACTAAATCTAGTTCCATGGCATTCAGTCTGTGTGAGTTTAATTTTCTCTCCCGAGTGATATAGATGATAGATAGATGATGGATAGACAGATAGATTGATGTCATGTTAAAGTTGTATATGAAATGTCTCAATGTTTTTGTTTAGATGTCTGAAAATATTTAAGGGAATAGCCGATCAGCTAAGCAATTAACAACATCCCTCAGGGAACAATGTTTTGCCATTTTAACAGAAAACTCCCTTTGTAATTTTGCAGCCACGACAGCCCAACCCTGACTGGCGTTACTCTGCCTCCCTGAGAGCAGGCATGCACAGGTATGTATGTGTTTCCCTCCTTTCTTCATTCAGGAGTCCCATTAACTGGGTTTGGCTCAGATAAATGGGATCTCCACAGGCCAAAAGTAGCTGTTGGAACTGAGAAGCCTCAGGTACTCTGCCAGGGGAATGTATTTATTTTTTGTCTTTGTAGCTATTCCTTGAAACATTGGAAGTGGTCCCTGCCAAATGCTTATCACGTGTTTAGAAATAAAGAATCTCCTGTAAAATTATAGGGACAGGTTCCTATGTATTTTCTTTCATAAAATTCCTACAAGGATGTGTCAATTGAAATTTAAAAAATTTCCTACAAGGATATAATTCCAAATTTCTTCATCCTCTCCACCTATATCTTCTGTCCTTTAAAATTTGCAATTAATAAATATACTTATGGACGTAGGTACATTATATATGCATGTTTACTTTGGATTTTTGTTGCACACTATTACATCTTATTATTCACAATAATTGATTTATATTCTTGTTTATGTTAACTTCTGTTAGAATCACCTTATCTTATCTTTTTGTTATCTTATTGTCATCAAAGGCATAGACTCTTCAAAGATGAGTCCTCTGAATGGCCTTTTTAAAATAATCTGGAGACCAAATACAGCTTACTATAATTTTTTTTTTTCATCTTTTTGAGACAGGATTTCACTATGCAGTTCATGCTGGCCTCAAATTTACAGAGATTCTCCTGCCTCCGCCTCCTGAGTGCTAGGATTACAGGCATACACTACCATGCCTGGCTAGTTTACTCTAGATTAATCTAAAGTAATAGAATTCCCTAATATAATTTTGCCTTTTCTACTCTGTCTCCTTGATAATAATTGATGAACTGCTTTTATTCTTAGAACTGATCTAGTATCCATGCCATATGACCAAATAAAAGATTCATTATTTACCACTGTCTTCGGAAACTGAATGGAAAGTGTGTAAGAAACTAATCACTCCTACAAAAAAGATTTATTTAAAGAATAAACAGAATATTGATCAATTTTGCATGCTTACATTTGTTAATCTGAACAAATACTTTGAAGACAATAATATTCAATATAACAATTGTTGAATTTTTCTCATTTTGCTTTATAAAATTCTGTATTGATTCTGTTTTTATTATTTTTATTCTCTTTAAAATTAAAAAAATAATAACATTAAAAATAAAGAAAGAAGGAAAAAACCTCCAAATTTAAGCCATTCAAAATATCTGGGCACTTATTTATTGAATCTTCACCAAAATTGAGTCGATGTATAGAGTTTACAAAGTATGGGGTTGGCTAAATAGTTCAGAAGATTAAAGTGCCTGCAAGCAGGCACAGGGGCTGGGGATTCAATCCCAGGGCCTGCTGTGCTGGCCCTGGCCCCGGGGCACACTGGTACGGCAATTGAGCCTGGGTGTGGGGGTGCACACCTGTAATCCCAGCTCTTGGAAGGCTGTATCCAGGCAGATCAGGAGTCTGATCTAGTGGTGAGACCCTGAACACTCTTTAGACCCTTCCCTAAAATACAAAGAAAAAAAAAGTATGTATGGACTTAATGAAAAATTAGTTTTATCCCATTAAAAATTCATTAGGTGAAAATAAATTAATGTCCCCTAAATCATTGCAAGTGAGCAGAGACTATTAACTGGATGGCATTTCTGAACCAGAAGCAGTAGGGGAAGGGAAAGGCTGAAGTTGGTAGTTTGTTTGGTGAGATGCCATACTGGAATCTAGGTTATAATTTCAGATCAGAAACACTCATGCAGATGTCAGATACTAGACATTAGAATAAATTATTTACACTTACTAGAAGCAAATCCATGCTTTTGTCTGTGTCTGAGCTATTGTCAGAGTCTTACAGGTGAAAGCATATTTTACAGTACCAAATTTTAGTCTTGCAACTGAATTAGTGTTTTATTTGGAAAGTACCAAAGCTATAAGATGCATCTGAAAAATCTACATTTAAAATAAAAATTTTAAATAAATAATTTTCATATTGCATTTTGAAATGAAAAAAGCTAAAGTCTAGTAAGGTTTTAATTAAGATATTGTGAAATTTAATTAGATAAGAAATAAAATCAGTGCTGGGGAGATGGCTCAGTGGAATAAGCACTTCCCTGGCAAGTGTAAGGGTCTGAGTTCAATACCCAGTTCCGCCAAAAAGAAAAAAATAAATAAAATAAAATAAAATTTGAAAGTAAGCTGACATTTTTTTCTCACAGTATAGTACATTGAGCATTCATTAGAGTTGTGAGCTTCAATAATGCATATTTTTCCACATATATGTTTGGCCTCTTACCTTTTCCAGTCTTAAACATTGTATAAATCTTCTTTTGGAAATTCTGCTTTGAGCTGAACTGATTCCAGGATAGTTACATCTTTAGGAATCTGATAGAGTCCATATGATTTGTTAGTGAAATTCAAGAACACTTGAAGAATACTCATATTTGGGTAGAAAGGAAATTCTATGTCAAAGATAAGGAAATAGTATTGATAGGTCCGAGCTTAATGACCTAATACCATATGTATTTTTTAAAGTCAAAGAGTAGGAGAATCTTGAATTTGTAGATTGCTTTTTCCTATAATAGTCAAGTTTGCTTGACTGTTAGGAGCCCCTTTATGCCTTCCTTCTCTCCCTCCCTCTTTCCTTTCCTCCTTCCTTCCTTCATCATAATATTTGAAGGCCTAAAATGCATCACTGTTTTTTTGTTTTGTTTTGTTTTGTTTTGCATCACTGTTAGACACACGTAAACAACTACAATGTTTTCTCTGCTCTTGAAAGTGTTCTTTCTTCCCTACTTGCCTCTGCCTGTCTCTCAATTTATATCATACTTCTGCAAAGGGTCAGTGATTGAGATGATTGTGTTCCTTGATTCTAGAAATTATCGGGTGGGTTCGCAACACACAAAAGATACAGAAAGAATGAAACATAAAATAAAGTTAAGTATTAATTGGATGGCTAAACTTATATTACTACAGAAAATTTTAGTCTATTTTTCTCTTTCCTAAATAGAACTCAGAATAAGAGAATTTACATGAGAGAGTTGGGGCTTTAGAGAAGAAGCTCCCCTTGTCTGCTTCACATTAATGTGCTAAAATGGCATTAGCTCTCTTGTGATTTTCCTGTTAGACTCAGTGAATGCCACATGGCATTAATGAAAACCAAATTGCCATAAAGATAGAACATATTTAGTGCCAGGATAGTATAATAGGCAGTAAGGCACCAACGCTTCTGCAGTGTATGCAAGGTGACTGACTGCTCAGCAATAATTACAGCCATTCAAGCATGAGCAGATTGTGTTAGCTGCAGCCCTGCCTCCATCGATGTAAGCAATTTCAGAGGATGGAAAGAGAGCTGGAAAGGCATTTATGGTCTAACTGTTATCTGGGTTTATATGTTTACAGCTCTGTGCACCTGGAGGAGGCTGGCATTCTACGGGCTGGTCCTGGAGGGCCTGATCAGCAGTGGCCAACTGTATCCAGTGCAACGCCAGGTAAAGTACCAGGGTCACTTCATTCTTGCTTAGGTTTTAGAAGCTAATCAGATGACCTTCTACTATAAGATCAGGACTGTTAATGACTTTGACTATTTTCTTCTATACAAATATGATTTATATATATATATATGTGAAGTTTTAGATTTTATACTTAATGTTCTTCAAAAGTTGAAAATAACATAAAGGTAAAAGTGTATGTATGTGTGTATATATAAATTTCTTTATAAAAATAATTAAGTAGGGCCAGGGAGATGGCTCAGTAGAATAAGTGCTTCCCTGGCAAGCCCAAGGGCCTGAGTTCAATCCCCGGTTCTGCCAAAAATAAATAAATAAATAAATAAATATAATAATTAAGTACCTTTCAAATGCTTAGGACATCCTAGCCACACAGAGATATGGTGGGCTCATACACAGAATAACATTGCCAAGAAAGATCTTTTGTTTGAACACAGTGGAAACCCATTTGAAGTAGTAAGCAAAAGGGAGGTAATTAATAGAGAAATGGATAAAGGTCTAGCTACCTAGATAGATGATAGAAATAATAGGCTTTTTCATGTATGTGGAATGTTATCAGCGTTAGGCACTATTCTCTTTGAGTTCAAGTGAAAGCCATATCTACTTCTTCCTGAACCTCAATATCCTTATGCAAACTAAATGTTATTACCTTAGCATGTACATTGCCAAACATGACCGCCACAGAATTTCTTAGTTTGGAGTACCAGTGGGGACCAATTCCTAATCCAAGTTTTCAGGAAAAATGTCCTGCTAGGCTGTGTTAAAAAAAAAAAAATCAGTGGTTGAATGAACAAAGGAGAGTTGCTGAAACTCATATTTCCTTAGTTTCCTTAATCTTTTCCAATTATTAAAGCAATATCATATAATAAAAACATTCCTTATAAGGCCCGTCCATGTAGCAGTTTTCAGAAAGGAGGAACTGTGGATCAACAGAGATTACAAATGGTATCTATCATAATAGTCTGTTAATAAGCCATCATGATGATAGTAGTTACTAGGTATCAATCCACAATATACCAAGACACTGCACCAAGTAAATCACATGTGTAATCTCATTTATTCCTCATAGAAATCTTTATTTTAAAGAGAAAAATAACAATAAAAGTTTCAAAACAAGTTAGTAGGAGAGTTACAATAATGCATTGTGTATTGTTGCTCTCATAGTAGCTATTTAGAGTACAAGATACAGGTGTGATATCTTGTCAAAACAGTATTAGCCCAAACCTTTCTCTCCTCATGAAAATCTTGCCAGGATTTTATTATATTTATTTTGATTTTTAAAACTGGATCTTCCAGACAGGTTAGGACAAATACTCAAGTTTGCATAGCTGTAACAGATAAGATTTAAACTCAAGCTTTAGAATCCAAAAGTACATAAAACTTATATTCAAAGCATGGCTGGCTTGCAAGAATCCATCTAAATTCAAATACATATATGCATACATAACAGATGACATAAGCATATGTATATACAAAGTTCTTTCCAAAAATAGTCAGGAGGTGCCTTTCAAGTGATTAGGCTAAGTAACAGCAGCCAACGTTTATTTTTGCTGGCAACTTTAAGGGCTTCCATTGATTCTAATCAACCAGCATTTGCTATTTATGAATGTTGCACAATTCAACTCCAAGTCATATTTGTCAAAAAATTTCTCAAGATGAAGCAATTTATTAGAAAGCTAATATTACCAGATGGTAGGGGAGGAACATAAAACAATTCATGGAGCAAATCTGCAACTTCAACACTACTGCTGGGGTGAAGAAGAAAGGGAGGAGGACGTGGTTTTAGATTACCAAATGTTGCAGGATAAGGAGGCATCTGAAAAGGGGAGAATTAATTAAAGCAGCATAAGAAATCACACATTGCTGCACTGTCTTCATTTCAGGGTTACTTTTTTTCCTCATAGATACACTGTAGGTCAGTCTGGTAATTTAGGAGCTAAATTTGAATACATTTGCTCATTGATGATTGCTGGCTGGTATATCAAAGGTGACTTAGGAACCATGTATTCATCATTTCATGTGAACCTTTGGCTCAGGTTTTGCCTTTAGATTCAGAAGGATGTTAGGAGCCTAGCTTTTTGGCAGGAGATAGAGGATGGGTCAGTCACCATAGCTTCCCTTCATTACTGGCTGCTGACATAAGAGTCACAGTCCCAATGGACTGTGTTAGATATAGCTCACGTCTTCCAATTACTCACTGATGATGGATAACCATACTTTTCAACATGTATCTGCATTAACAATATGAAATCAAAAAGGTTCTCCTGTGCCACTGGCTGTGCTTTTAGTACATTCAGGTTTTAGACTCAAAACATGTTCTGTGTCATTATTTCCAAGGACAGTGATATATAGATTAGGGTTATGACTTAGAGTCAGATATGCATTGAATTTCAATCCCAAACCTCCTTGCTAAGTGAGTACAGACTACTCATATAGTCAGATATGGTGGTACATGCTTATAATCTCTGGATTTATTTCCATTCCCACCAGAAAGCCTGAATTTATATTTTCTTAGTAAGTCTCTTGGTAATTCAGTACAATAACAATAATGCCTGTCTTACTGAGTTATCATGAGAAAGAAAAGAGAGAAAAAAGAATTGACCATAGTGCTTGACAAAAGGAATTGAACATAGTGCTTAATCAATGTCTAGTCTTCTTGCTCCTTTTTTATAGAACACTTTACTTTTACGTGATCTATGGTATGGCCTCAACTGATAACCTGGTGGCCAGAATACATCAGTTTTCATTTGTAGGCCCAGATACAGGCTGCCCAAAGTTATCTGGATCATCCTGACATCTAAACACTCCCACTACCCCCAGCTGCCCTCCTGGAGATGGAGCGAAGATTTATTAGTTGGTCCTTCACAAAAAGGAATATGCTTCCCTTCCAAAATGATTGTTCTCAGTCTGAAATAGAGCCTTCCTCTTTTTTTCTTTTTTCTTTTTGCCTAATTCTGCTGCCATTTTTGCTTATGAATTATGTTTTTTCATGCCTGAGTCTCCTGACACTTGTGTCTGAATCCTTGCCATGACCAGACTGGCTTTCATAACACCACCTGCAAGGGCTGCAGCATACAAGAAGCAATACCTGCTTCACACTAATCCTCACCTGTGCTTCTTGAAGACTTTTGTCTTTCTTCAGTTAATGCCTTTGCTTTGTTACTAAACTGTTCATTTATTTTCAGCCTACAGATGCCTAGGATAAAGATGCCACATTCTGGAGGGATCAATGGAGGCATCACCAGGTGATGCTTTCTGCAGCATAAACAAGTCAGGCATTAAATTGATTAATCCTGATTACTGGTCCCTTTTTCCAGCCTCTTGTGTGAGCAGACCTGGATCATGAGCTTTCTTATTTTCTTTCAGCTTCCCAGGAGGCTGAGCAGAGAAAGAAAATTAGCTAAGTGGGGAATGTGCACAAGCAGTTTCAGCCTTTTCAGATGGAGGAATGTGCTTTGGGGAAGTGCATTAAAGGGCCAGTCACTTGTGTTTTGACTCTGCTGAACTTTCTCAGTGCGAATGCCCCAAAGAGGTTTCAGTGAATACTGTCTTGTGATTAGTTACTAGTCAGAATCCCAAGAGGTTATAAAAAGTATGCAGAAGGATGTGCACAGCTGATATGCAAATATCCCACCATTTTAATGATGGGGCTTGAGCATCTGCAGACTTTGGTATGCATGGGGATTCTGGAGCCCATCCTCCATGGGTGCTGAGGGACCACTGTATTCTCTATTTCTAAAAGAGCTCAGGGAATTGCCAAGCACACAGCACTGCCAAAGATAACCTTACAGTTTGTGAAGCAAGATCCCAGGAGATCTGGGACTGGAGAGTGAAAGATTAAATACATAGGGGAGGCTACTAAGGCAGTGAGGCCTAGACAACCTTTGTTTAGATGGACTGGACAGTGATTCTCAAGGTTTAGTTCCCAGTGTAGTAGTACCAACAATACCTAGGACCTTGTTAGAAAATCAAATTCTAAATTTACCACGTCAGAAATTCTCAGCAAACTGTTTGAACAAGTCCTCCGTGTGATCCTAATGTACTCTAGAGTTTAAGAACTGGTCCAGAGTAAATATTTCCAATGTTGCAAACTATCTTTGGAGGTACAGTACCTGTGAGGAAGGCATCGGTTTATGATTCCTGCGGGAAGCAGGGAGATGATTGCTAAAAGCTCAGGCTCTGGAGACACAGCAATCTTCCTTTGAATTCTTGCTCTGCCACTCAGTAGGTATATGCTTCAGGGACCATTGCTCAGCTTTCCTTTTTTTTCCTATAAAATGGAGATAAGAGCAATTTTTTATCTTATAAGGTGCTGCAAGAGTTAAATGAGATAATACATATCACAGAACATGGAGAACAATAAGAGGTTAGTAAATGAGTCTATCCTTAAACTTCAGAATTTATACTCTAGTTCCGTGTAATTTCTATAGAAAGGCTGTGTTGTAAAGATTTTTAAAAATTATCTCTTTCTCTGTTTCCACTGGGGATTGTTTTTGTCCTGGTTTGTCAGAGCTTCTTACTCTGCAGGAAATGGACATGATTTACATGCCCTAGTTTTACAGGGGGAATACATAGGATTATTTGTGTTAGGGATTCTTGCCTTTCTGACAAAACCAACCCCCCCAGGAGAAATTCCACTTCTGATTCTTCTCCAGACAGAAGCCACATTTCTTAAGATTTTGGGGTGTCCATTAGGAACACTGTCAATAGGAATGTTTCCATCTCATGAGCAAGTGCAGCCTCAGGTTTTGTTGGAGAATTTAGAAAGCATGCTGTCCCACTAACCTGCTCATCCTCGACTTATGCTGTTGCCATGGCAATGACAGTCCTGGGAGGTGTGTTCATATCCTTATTAGGAAAAAAAATGAGATCAAGGATCTTGCGAGCAGGCATCACTCTCCTGTTGTGTCCTCCACTCTCACCTTCCATCTGACTGCCCAGGAGTGCCAGCTTGGGTTAGAGATCTCAGGCTAAGGAAAGTAAGTGCTTGAAAGATGCAATTTCACTTTGTGGGGTTGTGGAGCTCATTGTGTTTCTTGGATTTCTTTTTATGTAGCTTATGATGAAAAAATCTTGTTTGTTCTGAACTGGCCTGAAGGAAGAGTAAGATGGTGTGGGGAGGGGAATTAGCATCCTCTACTTAGGAAAAGTATTTGTTGTCTCCATCCAGGTGTCACTTTCTTCATGTCTTTCCTGGAGGAATATGCTGCATCTTCTATTTGGCATCGACATATAACTAAAAGACTAGAATTGACATGTCCTGATTTTCTGAAATTAAACATTTCTATCAATCATTAGTTTCTGAGATAGCTCTTTCCCAATATGCTCTGTATTTTCTCACCTCTTCCATTTCTCCCACACCAGTTCTTCTGGGTTTGAGAGCCTTGGACAGAACATACTCAGAGTTGGGTTCATAATACATAATAAGATGATTTCTTCCATAACAGTGGTCCCAAGTGGAGATCATATGTCTCCTCAAAGCCACCCGATCTCATGTGTGGTCAGAGGTATGCTCCTGGACACACATTTTGACAGCATCCACCTTGAAGGGAAAACCATTTCCTTAGGCTACAAGGTCCTTCATATCCCACAGATGCAGAGAAGCAGGTTAACTCCAGATTCTGAGAATGGAGACTCATTATAATTCTTTCAGTTACTATTGATCTCTTTGACATGCCAACTACATTGAAGCAGTATTGTAGGGTTCCTGAAGACTTTGTTCTCAGAAACAACTTTTGGCAACCTCTTAGAAAAATAATGTATTTAACCCTTCTTTTGTTTGTTCACACCGAACAGGAAAGTTTCTAAACTACTCTTTCGTATACACCATTATTTGCTGCTAAATACTTAAGGCTGTAATCAAAAGAGAATCAGGCTTCTGATGGGGAGAACCCAGTGTCACAGAGGGCCAAAGAAGTGGGCAGTCAAAGACGATGTGGAGTGTCTACACGTCATTCTGTAGGGAAGATTTTTGGGATTTTTTAGAACTGGTATATGGAATGTTTCTCTGGGAGTTTTAGAACAAGAAAGACTTGTTTATGATGAGGCAGATGTTTAGGACAGAAAAATAGTGACAATTTGTAATTTCTTTAAGTTTTGCAACTGCAGCAAAGCCTTGTCCTTAGTCCCACCAATTCTAGTTTACTAATTTCTAGTAAATTAGAAATTAAACCCATGAAAGCAAGAAATTTTTATGGCAAATGTTTTGAGAAACTTGGCCCAGATTCCAAAGGCATTTGAAAAATTCATCTTCACAGAGCCAGTCAACTTACAGCTGAGAAGGTCACTGCTTAATCTGGAGGAACATATTCAGGTCAAGCATTGGCTAGAGACCAGGGTCATCTAGGGAAGAACTATGAAATTGTTCTTCACTAGGAAGCCTGAAAACAAGGGTTTGAGTTGGAGAGGAGACTTTCTCTGCCTCAGCATTTGAAATCTCATTATTCATATTCAGTAAAAGAAGGAGGAACAGAAATAAATGCTATTCTACTTTTATCTCAGTAGACCAAGAGCTTCCTCATCAACAGCCCCACTCAAAATGTCAAATCTCCAGGGTGTGGGCTAAGTGAAAAACAGAAGTCAGTCCTGAAAGTGACGTTACTACAGGAAATGATGGGAAAATGATGTTTGTGCTACTATTAAAAGAAGAAGTTAAATGCTCTGTAATTACTTATACGTACTTAGAGGCATAATGATAAAGGTTAGGGCATGAAAAGGTAACTTTTAGGAACCAAATGTGACTTTACAAAAACAGAGGTACGATGAGAAGTTTATCATTATTCCTTGTCTGCTGCCTCCCAAGCCCTAGGTCTCTAGATGCCATCTTGTATAATAAATAACAAACAAATGCGTATGTGTGTCAATGGGGTGGAATCTTTGTTAGTAAAAAAATTTCTCTCTTTTCTTTCTTTTCTTTCTTCTTTCTTCTTTCTTTCTTTCTTTCTTTCTTTCTTTCTTTCTTTCTTTCTTTCTTTCTTATTGGCCCCTGAACTCACTATATAAAGTCACAGTGATTCTCCTGCCTCAGCCTCCCAAAAGCTGGGATGACAGGCATGTGCTACTACTCACAACTGTTAGTCAACTTTTAAAGTCTAAAATCTGTCCTGTTACCCCTTTATTAGAGAAATATTGTCTTAGAGCATGAGGAAGGAAGATGCTGCAATAGCTATTATTTATGGAGAATAGTGATAAGCACATGCATTGCATACTTACGCAACTTTAAGAAGTACATTTTTATTCCCATATTTCAGATAAGGAAGCTGAGCATCATAGGAACGAAGTGACTTCCTTGTGCCCATACAGCTAGGAAATGTGTTTTGCTCACTTTTAGATTCCCAGTGTCAAGCAAGATGTCTACTCACTGATGCTTAATATTTGCTGAATCCATTACTAGATACACGGCAAAGGCAGTATTTGAACCCATGTCTGCCTGCTGCTCCATCTTATCCACTTACTCATTACTGTTACTTTGTGCCATATATCAGGCAGACAGGATGACTTAGTGACTTTACTGTCTCAGATCCAGGCCAGCTGTAAGTCTGTATTTGTTTCAGATTATTGCTATAGCAAGTTAGCACAAATTTTGTGACTTAACTTGTATCTCAGAGTTTTGGAGATGAGAAATCTGAAATGGATTTCACTGGACTAAAATCATAGTGTGTTCTTAGCACTGTGTATCAAGGATCTGCTTTTGTTCAGTTGCTAATAATGTGTTTCCTCTTTCTATCTGAGGCTTCTCTGGCAGCACCTCTATAATGTCCGTATTTGTACAGTCTGTTGATGATAATTTAGGTACTGTCTAGGACAGTATATGTTTACTCTACCATGCTTTTTATATTATGTGAGTCCTCTCAAGCAGAATGATCCATATTCATATTTCAATTAACAGATTGTTCAGGGTGATTAAGACTATCATGCTTCTCAAAATTCTTTTTTTTTTTCTTTTTTTTTTTTTTTTTTTTTTTTTTTGTATTTAGGACAGGGTGTACAAGGTGTATAGGGTCTCACTGCGTAGATTCTCCTGTTTACAGCCTCTCAAGTGCTGCAATTACAGACATGCACCACCATGCCCAGTCTCATTCACCATCTCAGCATGCCCCAGGGGCAGGGCCAGCACAGCAAACCCAGGGATTGAACTCCTGGCCCCTGTGTCTGCCTAAGCAGGAGCTTTAATCTGCTGAGCTATTTGACTGGCCCTTCAAAATTCTTCTAGTCTCTACCCATTTGCTCCATTTCAAGGCCATGTCTACACTTTTAGGTATGTGTACAGTAGTCCCCTATTTCAAGGTACCATAATATGTATTTGTTTCTTAGGGCTGCCATAGCAAGCTGCCACAAACTAGATGGCCTTAAACAATTCAAATTTATTATCATGTAGTTTTGTATCTCAAAATTCCAAAGTGAAAAAAAAAATTCGGAAGTAGATTTCATTGAGATAAAATCAGTGTGTTGGGTGAGGGATATAGCCCAGTGGCATAGCAACTCTCTGCCAAGTGCAAGGTCCTGAGTTGTTTCCTGGAACCAAAAAGAAAAAATAATAATAATAGTAAATAATAAAATAAAATCAATGAGTTGGAAGGGCTGTATTTCTTTTAAAGGCTATAGGAAGGACTCACTACTTACCTTTTCCAGTTTGTAGAGACTTCCTATATTTTTAACCTTGTGGCCCCTTTCTATGCCTTCAAGAGTTAGCAGTGTCTTACCTGCAAATGTCTCTGTCCCCTTTTGTCACACATTAGGACTTTTTTTTTTTTTTTTTGCTCCTCAAATGCCTTCAGGGCACTTTTGGCTGGCTGGAGGGTTGTTGGGATCCAACTACAACAACCTGAGGCTGACAGCTTTATGGAAGCAGCCACTTAAAGAACTGAGCTAGGGCCAGGCCCCCTCACATTAGGACATATTGACATATGGATTACTCTGAGCCCATCTGGATATCCAAGATAATATCTCTACTTCAAGATCCTTATAATAACCACACCAATAAGGCCCCTTCTGCCATGTAACATAAAGTAATCACAGGTTATGCAAATTAGAATGCAAGCATCTAGGGGCGTGGTTTTGTTATTCTGCCTACCACAGAATCTTTCATGTTTAGGTTGAAGTAACTCTGTGTGTGTGTGTGTGTGTGTGTGTGTGTGTGTGTGTGTGTGTGTTTGCATTTTAGTAAAAGATAAAAGCAGGTCCATATTAGACACATGAAGAGATACAGTGAATATGGATTAGCCTTTAAACTTCTGTTGAAGACTATTAATTATTAGAAATCTTAAAAAAAAAAAAGAAATCTTGTGGAGACTTTAGCTAAGACCTACTATTTCCTGGTTGATTATCAAATATAAGGTAGAGTAGAGTGAAGAAAGAAAAAGAGCATTAAGGTGAAATACGTTGTAAAAAAACTGTTGCTATTGGTGGTAACTTTGCCTCTTCAAGAGGCACTACCCTTTTGAAAGTAGGATTGCAGCAAGACAACCTACTCTTTCTTGCTGGGAACTGTAAGTAAACAAACAGAGCTAAATGTTCTCATCTTAGCATACCACCCTACCCCACAGATGTGTTGATTTGTTGGACGTTCCTTCTGGTGGAAATCCAGTGAGAAGAAAATAGTTCCCATCATATTACTATGTTAAGGGCCATGCCATATTGTTTGGCTCCAAGTTTAAGGATATTATTCCAAGAGTTAGAGAGAAGCAGGAGAGGATTTTGGACAGGTCAGTCTGGAAGGATTCTATATAGATTGGATTCGTAGCGATCCTCTTGCTTATAGCCTCTCAAGAGCTGGGTTACAGGCATGTGCCACCATGCCCAGTCTCATTCACCATCTCAGCACGCTCCAGGGGCAGGGCCAGCACAGCAGGTCCAGGGATTGAACTCCTGGCTCCTGCGTCTGCCTAAGCAGGAGCTTTAATCTGCTGAGCTGTTTGGCCGGCCTTCAAAATTCTTCTAGTCTCTACCCAATTGCTCCATTTCAAGACCATGTCTACACTTTTAGGTGTGTGTACAGCAGTCCCCTACTTCAAGGTACTATAATCTATTTGTTTCTTAGGGCTGCCATAACAAGCTGCCACAAACTGATGACTTAAAGCAATTGAAATTTATTATCATGTAGTTTTGTATCTCAAAATTCGAAAGTGAAAAAAAAAATTCAATTATGAGACATGATAGCAATTGAAAACTATTTGTCCACCAGATGATGCCAGGGGACAGTGCATATTGCCTGTCTTGTATGCATTTAGTATCTGTGTTTATTTAAAAGTAAATTAAGTATAAATCCAGGCCTTCCTTTAAGGAAGGAGGAGTTTACTGCCACCACTTCATGGTGTGTGTGTGTGTGTGTGTGTGTGTGTGTGTGTGTGTGTGTTTATAGTTGAGTAGTTGAGGGTAGGGAGTGCTTTCCACAAGTATTCCTAAATCCCACCTGCTTTTCCTCAATCATACTTCCTGTATGGGGAATAAGAGATACAGTGGCTTGGAGCCAATTCTAAAGATACATATGTACCCCAGGATTTGTTGATTTCTTCAGAGCATCTTGCCTAACTACCTCGTCTCATGCTAGCTCCTTGCTTGAGATTCTAACAGACTAGGCACTTCTCAAACATAGGGCTTCTCTGTACTCTCAGCAGCTCTGGCTGGAGATTAAATCATTCTTCATACTGCTGAAAGCAATTTGGCCACAGGGCTCATGAAGGAACCTCCTCAGAGAGGAGTATCCCTCTGGGCTCTATATGTCACTGAGATGTCTGTCCCACTTCTATTCTTGCAGTCTGCAGTCAGTGGGGCTCTGCCTAGTCAGTGGTCAGTGTCACTTCAGTTCTCTCCTATTAGACATAAATTGAATCTAAATATTTGCCTATGGGGAATTTCTTTAGGAAGGATGAGGTTTTTTTTTTTTTTTTTTTTTTGTTGTTGTTTTGGCATGTTCTTCCTAAGTCTAGGAATTTAAGATAATAAATTAGCCTCTTGTCACACAGGGCCATAGTCTTACTTCTAGGATAACAGTCATCTAAATGATTGTGTTTTAAAGAGCACTTGGAACATCCTAACACATACCACCTCCTCAACTAACCACTACTACTTTCAGCTTTCTCTTTTAAAGTCCCCACTCATTCCTCTCCTCCCCTTTCCTCCATCTTTCCCCTCCCCCTTTCCTTCCAGTACCCCTTGCTTGTCCTTCCTCTCCCCGCTCTACCCCACTTCTCCTTCTTCTTCCCCTCCCTTCTTCCCTTCTTCTTCCTTTCCAGAACTGTTTTTCTTGGCTCGGCTCAATATAAAGTTTGGCCAGAATCTTTTATGGTCACCAAGCAATCACATATTGAGGACTTACATGAGGCCACCTCTGCTCTACCTAATATGAAAGAATTATTGAATGTAACACCATTTTGTCCTTATAGTATAATGGGGAGAACAAATGTTAAGAAATAAGATGGAAATATGACAATGTCATGTGATACAGACTCCTGTCATGAATAGGCAGGAACAGTAAGGGGGAAGGCAATTAGAACAAACTGTAAGGGCCCAAAATGGTCCCAAAATGCTCTCTGTCCTAATCAACACAAACTATATAAATCAGGTGAGGCAGTCTAGCTGTCCTGAAAAATCCCCCAGGTTGTTTTCATGGGATCCAAATGCTCTCTCAGCACCCACAAATAGTGGATGTTGTGGGAATCTAGAAGATAAAATTGGAAATTTAAAAGACTATGTGAGAGATTATTTGATATTTAATACTAGAAACTTCAGGATAGTAAGATGTAAGGATGAAGAGAGTTCTAGGCAAAGGAAATAACACATGCAAAAGGAAAAAGGTCAAATGTTCCGAGTGTGGGCTGGCAGGAAGAGCACATTTGATAGGGGTTGGTGGATGAAGGGCTGTTGGGAAATGAGATTGGAAAAGGAGATTTGAATCAGATTTTGTAGTATCTTACATATCTGTTTTTTTAAAAAAAAGGACTTGTTTCATTTCAGTAATGGAGGACAACTAGAAGGTTTGTTTACAAGGAAGAAGATTCTTTTAAGGTCCCTTAGCTCTACTCAATCTGAAAACCAACCTCTCAGATGTGAAGATGTGCCAATGAGCCAACAGCTTAGTGCTTTTCTGCTCCCAAACCAAGGATTGAAAACTTTTGTCTGGAAATGGAGGGCCAAAGGGAATGCAAGGCAGTTTTGTTGTTGTCATTGTTTTTAATAAAAGGTCCAGCTTTAAAAGTTTCCTTAGGTGATTCTGGCAGACTTGGTGTGATCACATGTGAGAAAATGTGGAGAATAAAAGACAGATTTCTTTGAATTTTCCCTGTGCTAGTTTCCTAAAGGAGGTAGCGTTATACAGTGTTTCAGATCCCTGCTGTACCACCTAATAACTGCATCCTGCACCTCAGCTTTATGAACGTGTAAAAGAGGAGATGGTAGATTGCTGTGATGATTAAATGAGACAATGTGTACAACATGCTCAGGGCAGTTCTGATCTGGTAAGCACTCGTAGATATTATGAGAACTACTTTTATTCAATAGGTATTCCTGATACTTAGCACAATGCCTGGCTCATAGTGAATGACACTGTGTGTGCTAGACTGTGCTAGGTTTAGTGGCTGAGAATGAAGCGTTCAGAGACAGGAAGATGGAAGTGATGGAGAAGTTTCTCCCACACTTTTATCTTCCTTCTGCTGCAGTGTTCTGAAGAGTCTCCATTTTGTACCCTCGAAGCAGGGATATCATTACTCGTCTAGAAATGGCTGCTCAGGGCTGAGAAGTGACACAGCAACACGGAGCCTGGGACTGCTGCCAGATTTTAAGAAGCACAGATTGCAATGTGAAGGGGGGAAGGTAGAGAAGAAAAGTATGAAAGCTCACTTGAAGAGAATGATTTCACTATTAGAGGAAATGATTACACTCACATGGCTCTACATGGGGAAAGCAGTGTAATTCTTTTGAGAAGTCACTGGCAAGTAGTGATGCCAAAAGAGGAACCTGGCGCTGGGCATTGGGGGCCAGGCTGGTTTTATTTCAGCCCTGCATTTCGAAAGACACTGCTTGGCTTAATATCATGCTATCACTGTCTTGAGGTTCTGAATTTGTTAATAAGGGACACCTTCCCCCTATTTTCATGTGGCACTGGGTCCTGAAAATTATGGAATAGGTCCAAACTGTGGGCCAGTGACTATTTTATCTTAGCTAGCTTTTGAAGCACATTGAACTAGGCCTCCTCTTTTTTTTTTTTTTTTTTTTTTTTTAATTTCAAATTGTACTTTATTTGTTATGATAACATGGTCTCTTCTTATCTGATTAACCACAAGCATGCAAAATATTCTCCTATAAATGAAACTTGCTTTGCAGCCCTTTGTATTAGGCATCCTCTTAATCCTTCTCTTTCCCCCTCTCTCTACTTATAAAAGAAACAAAGACTTGAAATATTAAATATGTGAAAAACTAAAATAAATGAATAGTGCCTTGTTTCTTTTTTCTAGTCATGCTTCTCAGAAATAACTACTTCCAAGCATTTAGTATTTCCCACAATTTTCATAAAATTTTTAAAGTAATATATTATAAACTAAAACACAATTATATTGTTGATGTCTGTATTAAACAATGTAGTGTTATTTGCATAAAATTCTCATTTCCCTCAACCCATTCAAGGAGGCAATCACTGTGAACAATTTGTTGCATGCATTTTCCAAATATTTCTTTTTTTTTCTCTCTCTCTCTTTTTGAGACAAGATCTTGGTATACAGTTCAGACTGGCCTTGAGCTCACTTTGTAGCCCTGATTGGTGTCAAACTCCCAGCAATGCTCCTGCCTCAGCCTTCTGAGTGCTAGGATTACAGGCCTGTGCCACCATACCTACCTTCCAAATATTTCTTTAATTAATAAAGCAGTTTTAGGTTCACTGAAAATGAAGCAGAAAGCGCAGCCCCCCACAAGCACAACCTCTCCTACTGTTGATATCCTGGCCCAGAATTGTGATAAAATTCCATTCACAAATTGTCACACAAAGCCCAAAATTACATGGAATTTACATATTTTTCAAATTAATTTTTATTTACATAATTGATGTATAAATGTTTTTCTATATTTTTTCTGTGTTCATATTAAAAATATTCAGGTTTCACAAAGCAATATAGAATGCTATGTGTATTAGTGTGTAGCTTGTGTGCATTTAACACTTTTCTAAGTCAGTATATACAGATCTGCCTCATTCTTTAATCGGGGAATCATACTGTGTCATATGCCTGTATTTTGTTTATTCAGTATCCTATTGGAATTTTTGTTTTTTGAAACATGAATTACTTTCATATATATCTATCTTATGGACATCTGGTATTTATATAAGATTAATTTTCAGAAGTGGGATTACTAAATCATAGGGTACAACAACAACAAGTTGGCATTCTGTTATCTACAGTTAGATTATACTTGTTGTATACTTTCCTTTGAGAAGCATCAGGACAAAATTTTACCTGCAAATAATAATAATAGCTAAAATGTATTTAACATTTAAGCAATGTACTACATAAACTACTACACATACTAGCTCCAGAAAATTCAGTGCCATTTTAAAAGCAGTTATTCTACTTTGTCTTTTCTTTAAAGCTATAATTACATTTGCTCATTTCTTGTCTTTTCCTCCCACTGCACTGCATCTCTTCAAGAATAGGATATCTGTCCTAATATCATTCATTCCATATCTCCAATTCTTAGAATATGTCTAATTTGTTATAAATAATAAATTTAGTTGAATAAATAACAAGGCATCTGGGAGGTTACTATATATCCAGGTTAAGGAGAAAATGTAAGCTAATATTAACCAAATAATATAACAAAAAATGGTAGAAAACAGAATGTTAGAGCTGATGTTTGAATCCAGGGTTTTTGATACCTAGGCCAGTGTGCTCCCACTGTGTCTTAAGCTACATCCTCCAGAGGGCTCTGGAGAATAGCTCTCTCCCTAGCAACCATTTTTATGCTGGAGAACTTCAGAGCTAGAAGTGTCTTCAATGACCCTTGGGAGGAGCAAAGCCTGATGGGAGGAGGGTCCCTGGGAAAAAGACAGTTCCTGGAAATGCTGCATTGAGAAATAGTTCTTTAATGGGGGAATTAGTTTCCTAGATGATAGTACCCATCTTTTATGCCAATTTCTTCATGGTAGTCGTAGTTCATTGTCAACTGTTTGTGGCAGTCATAATCCCATTAGGTAGGTCTTGTTGTTTTGTATTTTGTAAGATAACATGAGTACTGAGGCCAAGTACCTTGCTTAAATTTGCATGACAAATATTTTGGGAAGCTGAGATTCTAGTTCAAAATTTTTATGAACCCAGAACCTACATTCTCAGCATTCTGTTTCCCACAGGATACAAAAGATGGCTGAGCAGGGGAGAGTCTGAGAAGAGGCTATAGAGGGAAGCTGCCCTTTTTATATCCTAGGGGACCTTAGCAACCAGGAAATAAGGTAGAGAAAACCGTGTACCTGAGCCCTGCTGTGTTGTGGGGGTCCTGGAAAGAAGGAATGTGATTGTTTTGTAAAGCCGACTACGGAGAGCTCAGAAGGTCTGAGCCATTCCAGTGTTTGAATCTGGGTTTGCAGCACATGCTGTCTTTATACTGTTAACCTAGAAATGGCAGTTATTTTGGGCACAAAGCAAGAGCTGTGACTTTAAAAATATGCCAAATGCATTTATCTCTTCCGCTCCAAGATTACTGAAAATTAGCCCAGCTGTGGCTTGAGGCACCAAGCATCCAGACAATCTTCTTCCAGATCAGCTCATCCCACCCCAAGACAGTGAAGCACCCAAGGGTAGCAGCTGTAGGGCCTCTGTGGAGTAGTGTGGGGTCAGTCCCCCACTCGCCAAGCCTGACTTCCAGTCACCTGCACAAACCCTGACAAGCCATTCTAGGGAGGGGATCAAAATGCTGGCCTGAGAACAGAGCTCAATTCTGTCTCCTTCCCTACCCTTCAGGTTTTACAAGAGTAAGGAAAAAAGGGAAAAGGGAAAGTTTCATTATTGGGCCAAAAAAGCAGTGCTAGAATGTGGAGGACCACCTGAGCAGCTCTCCTTGAAAGAAGAGCGACTATCTCCATTTTGACTGAGCCTGACCCTATTTCCTATGTACAGAGCTGGCTAGGACTTCTGTTTATCAATTGGCCTTAAGTAAATGTAGGCCACCCACCTAGCTCAGCTCACAAGGATCACCTATTTCCCACAATTCTCAGTCAATCCTCCTCAAGCCACTCCCCCACTGAATAAAAATAGGGTGAGGCCCTGGGTCACACTCTTGGTTCCAGAAAGCCATCTTTGTGGCTGGACTTAGAGCCCCTTGACTCCCCGATGATTGAAAATATAATTTAGTGTCTTTATTTTCGCCGTGGGTAGCGGTAGCATTGTAAGTGGTAGATTGGAATCAACTTGATGGGATTCCAATAATGTAACTTTGGAATTATAAATATTGGCTTCTTGTACTGAGACGAGGTCCAGGAAGTGTCTCCTACAATAGAATAATTTTTTAGCTTATCAGATCCCTGTTTGATTCAGCTGTACTTTACTCTTTCAGATTTCTTATGTGTAAAATTTAAATGATTAAGATAGATTAAATACATTAATTATAACAAATTAAAATTAAATTTAAGTAAACAAATATGCAAATGAGAAATGTTCAGTAAACTGCAGGACTCATGATAAACAATCAAAAGCCCTCAAACAAATGAGTGAATCTTTTGCTGCTCTTACCTTCTAAGAAGTAAATCTTAATGAGGTTTCACTTTTGACATACATTGTGCTAGATGCACACCGTAAAGGACAATTTCATTAACTTAAAACAACCCTCTGAGGTGGCTGCTGTTATCTCCCTATATAAAACATCGAGGCCCAGTGATAGTAAGCAACATGCTGAACATCCCATAATCTGCCTGATGTAGTTGGGATTAAACCTCTGTATTATGATTTCATAACTTAAAGTTTTACCAAATACAGGGAGTGGAGTTTTACATTCTTTTTTTCTCCATGATGGAAAATTCTTGTGACTTTCCACACTGAAGGACTGAGGAGCACCAGGAAATGGGTAACCTGGATGGTTTTCGCTTTTTTTTCTCTCTCCCCATCCTCCATCCTTGACAGGATTTGGGTTTTAGACCAGTATGTGTTCATTCATGATCTCTCTCTCTCTCTCTCTCTCTCTCTCTCTCTCTCTCTCTCTCTCTCTCTCCATGTATTTGGTACAGGGTCTCACTACTCAGCTGGGACTCTTAGTGACCCTCCTGTTTTCAGGCTTGCCAGCGATGGGATTCCAGGCATGTGCCACCAAGCCGGTCTTAAGATTCTTCTGTTTTGTTGGCCTTAATTACAAGGTTACCTTTGCCTGATTCTTAAAGGATCAGGGAGCGGGTGGCGCTCACAAACTGTGAGATAGGGGGTGGGGAAAGAGCTGAAGATGTTTTACAACCTGGTCTTTTCCCAATTGGGTGGTAGTTGGTTTTGCTTTTAGTTAGGCTGAACTGTATAATTCTACGATCTGCTAAATTGTGGAAGAGAGAAAAGAGAAAGAGAGACAAAGACAGAGACAGAGATCATATGGTCGCTCAAAGCCAGAAGGTAGAAAGAAAACCAGCTGCTATAAAGAATGCAGAGGCTGGCTCGGGTGGCAAAACTGACAAAGAGGAGGAGGCGGAGTTTAGGAATCCTCTGGATGTTCACTTGCAAACCCAGGATCTGCAGAGCCTTCCCTGCCCTGTCTTCTTCCCTGAGCAGTCGGGTCAGAGAATGAGCAGTCTAGGGAGCTGAGTGGCCCGGAAGCGGCTGTAATCATTTAATAGCCTTTTCTGTCTGCACTGACTTAGCGGTAGGCAGGCTCCAGAGTGCTGTCTGGCAAGATAGTCCCTGGCTTTAATCAAAATGATGGGTTTTCTGGAAGCTCTTTATTAACCTTAGCACTGAAATCCCAGAGACAGTAACAAAGAGATGAATGAGGAGCGAAGGGGAGGGGCTGAAACCTGGAGGCTGGTTTGTGATGTTCCGGTCTCTGCGGTGGTGCATCCCCACCCCTCCCCCCTTCCACGTCTTTCTACCGATTCTAGCGTAGAAACCTTTGCCTGCGTCTGCCTCCTATATGGCAACAAAACATATAATAACCGTACTAATTGCGATACTTGTATTATGTGTTAGGATTTTCAAAGAACCTTGATTCACAGCTCAGGTCCTGGAATGTGTCTCACAGCGGGAGCCTACAATATGCTAAATGGCAAAAGGGAGAGGAAAACAAAGGTAGACAGCTAGAGACAGAGATGAAATGTGAGACAGAGGTTCCACCAGTTGGTAACCGTGTGATTGTTGGTCCTCAAGCCCCTTGTCTATAAAACAGGAGTAGATGTTAGCAAAAATGTATTTTGTAAGGTTCTTGTGAGGACCAGCATGAAAAATCCTTGTAAATCAGAAAACCTCATCCTAGCCTCAGTAATTGTCCAGAACAGTTCAGAATGATTTGTAGTGAGATTTAAAAAGTTGGCATTTTGTGCTAAATCTCCAGGTCCTTCCCTCGCTTTTGAATTCCTAATCATTTCTAGACCCCGAGTTTATAAACTGAGACAGCCAAGTTTAATTTAGCATGAAAGAACAAAGTTGGAAATTTTGCCAAAAACATCCCTGGAAGGTACATAAAACGGCCAGCTAATTCCAGAGAGCAGTTTTTCAGAGTAAAAGCAGAATATGGATTTTGTTTTTTTCTGGTACTGGAAAAAAAATATGTTGTTCTCATTTTTAAATGTGTTCCCTATGCTTTGTAAAGAAATTTCCCAATTATACCAAAGAAAACAAGGCAAACAAAGACTTACTTATTATAATTACAATTGTACTCCACTTAAACTTTTAAACTCTGGCTGGGCATGGTGGTGGATGCCTGTAATCTTAGCTACTTGGGGGACTAGAACCTGAAACTTGCAAGCTGAAGGCCACCCTGAGCAACTTAGTGAGATCTTGTCTCAAAATAAAATAAAAAGGCCAAGGACTGGTGGTGGTGGCAGAGCACCCCTGGGTTCAATCACTTAAGAAAAAAATTATAAAAATTCTGTTAAACTGTAATCTAAATGCTTAGAAAAGCCACTGCCTAAAGATTTAGACTCCTAGCAGCTTGATGTTGTCTTAAATTCTTTTCTAGGCTGCATAGCAAATAGGGCCACTCATTTTGGCTTTGACTACATCTCAGTCTTGGCTGTGTGAGGGTGAAGTAGGTCCTTGGGAAGAGTGGAGACACATGAGAGGTCCCAGGAGGAAGGAAAGAAAGCAGTGCTGAAAGAAAAGACATTTCTTTGACCATTTGTAGGGTCTGGCCTCCCACTGGATTTGGAACACAAACAATACATCTTCCCTTCTCCTGTTTTTCTTTCTTTCTTTCTTTTTAAAATGTATTTAGGACAGGGTCTATAGGGTCTCACTGCGTAGATCATACTCGTAGTGATTCTCCTGTTTTCAGCCTCCCAAGCACTGGGATTACAGATGTGCCACCATGCCCAGTCTCAGCCGCCACCTCAGTGAGCCCAGGGGCAAGGCCAGCATGGCACAAGGGAGGTCAAACCTGCTGTGCTCTGCTTAAGCAGGTGCTTCAGTCCCCTGAGCTATCTGGCTGGCCCATCCCTTCTCCTGTTTTTCAAAAGGTATAATGTCCTCGAATCTTCCCCACCCCCTAGTATGGTAGTGGATAGCCAAGCCGGGCAAGGATCTTCAGTATTCTTAGCCAAAAGGAATTTAGATTAGGAGGTCAGCAAATGCCTTTCATCAGATCCTTAAGCTACTGTTTCACCTGAGTGAGTCACAACTGAGATGCTGATGAGCCCTCAGCAATGTTTTGCTTATATAACCACCAGAACAGGTTGGGCACAATGTCTGTGAGGAACTGGAGAAATCAGTTTGTTCTGCTGAACATGTGGAGAATGCACCTCAACAGATCTCTGTTGGTTTCTTAGAGTTTAGGCTGTGTCAGACAGAACCAAGGTGAGGCAGGGGAAGTTCTGTGATATGGTAAAAGGAGCTGATTAACTCTTGGCATTCCTGCTGTGAGAGGCTTTCTTGGCCAATGGACAGGGCCATTAATGTCCATTAATTTTGTGAAATGAATTTTGCTCTGCGCCCTGTATCTCTGGATGATAGCCCTGAGGCCTTGTGGGAAGTCCTCACCATGACTGCAAATATTTTGCATCTTGGTCTCTTGTAAGAGCAATAAAAAGACTGTGGAATGGTGCTGAAACCCAGTTCTAGACATAAATCATAGGCTTTATAAACATTTAAAAAATATTTCTTGTCTTTGTCTCAGTCTCTCAGAGACAGAGCCTGTATTTGAAATGCTAACATAAATTCTGGATGATCTCACTTGCAGATTTGATTATTTCAGATGGATAAAAGAAATTAGTCTTAGCCTCCAAGAAAAAAATGTCTATCGACCTATTCCCACAGTGCTCTAGTGTAAGATCTGCCAAGAGAAGCATGGCATAGGGAAGAGGTCTGAGGGAGAGCGCAGTCTCTTATTCCCTCTTCCTATTGCTTGCTGTAAATTTGCACTATTCTTATCTGGTTCTGTTAGCCCCAAGAGCTGTGCCATATATAGTTAGCCATATGTGATACCATTTATGGAGCTCTTACATTGTGCTAAAGATTAGGCTTAGCACTTTACATGCATTACCTCATTGTCTTTAGGGGCTCCAAAAGAGTACTTGAGTTTTAGGATGAAAGCCTCAGCTTAGGAGGTCCCAGCAGACCAGGCCCTGTCACTGGTCCCAAAATGCCAGTCAAGGAGACTAGCAATGGTGAAGGGCAGGAAAAGAGCTTTAATTGGAATGGCTGCATTAGGAAGGAGAGATTAAAAAGCTTCAAGATCTGTCTTTGAAGAGGTTTCATAGAAAAGGGAAACAAAGGCAAGGGTCAGCGGTTTGCATAGCTGGAAGTAGTCTACATTGTGGGAGTGGGGTTTGCATAGCTGGCAGAGTAAGTACTCATCCTACTCAAGCTGTGGTTTTAGTTACCTCAGCACTAGTACTGCAAGGTTGATTCAGAGATGTTCTTAAGTCTTGGGATCATCTGGTTCCTATGAAATGATTGCTTCTGTTTAGTGGGAGTGACCTCATCATGAAATGATCTCTCTATAGAGATCTGAAATGGATTCAGCTCTGCTGAAATCCAAGGTATCATTATCTGCACAATGACAAGAGATTTCTAGTTGCTGCTTCATGGGGGTCTACAACAGAACTTTGTAAAAGGTGGCAATTTAATGTTACTGCAAATCTTAAAAATCCCTTATTTCATGTTAGTGTCCTCAGTCTTGAAATATGGCAAGTTAGGTAAATTTAGGATTAATAAACCTTGTATTATCAGTTCTCAGATACATTTTTTAGGCTGTTGACATGCCTTTATGCACAGCTGAATAGGAGTCTGACCTGAAGTCTTAAGGCAATAAAGGAGACATATATAATGAAGGCAGAGATGCTAGGCTTTATTCTGATTTCTCTCACTTATTGGGCATCTGCAGGCCCAGCTTCTAGGACCCTGTGATAAAAGATTGTAGAATGCATGTACTATAATAAACATGCACTATGAAATAATTGTATTAGTTAGCTTTCCCATTGGTAGACAGATTATCCAACCACCACAACTTAAAGGAGGTGAAGTTTAATTGACTCACAGTCTCAGAGGTTTTCATCCATGATCAACTGGTTTCAAGGTGGGAATATCATGACAGAAGGGCACAGTGGAATAAAACTGCTCAGTGCATGTAGGCTAGAAACAGAGCAGGGGAACAGTGCCAAAGAACAAGGTCAAGGGATCAGATCTAGTGCACAAAGTCATGCCTCTGTGTCCTACCCAGACACATCCAGAAGTGCATTTCACTGATGCTCTAGATAATAGTGGTGAACCTGTGGTACATGTTATTTTTCTTTCAAGACAAAAGATGTTAATTTATGAGTTGTTTTTTCTAAACTACAACCCCAGTATTCAGATTTAACTGTAGTATTGGCACTTTGCTATAAATAGCATATTTTGAGTTGCAGTTTGAACACGTGTCTCTAAAAGGTTTGCCACCACTGCTCTAGGCAGTTCCCAAGCCAGTCAAGTGGATACAATGATGCTTAACCCTCCCAAAGTACCACTAAGGGAAAGTTGCTTGGTATGCCAATGAGCAATACTTCTCCCACTTCTCACAGCAGTACTTTCATTCATCTATCCAACAAATATTTGTAGAGCTCTATGGGCCAGGACTTGTGCTAGACACTGCTTATACATAGGTGAATAAACAGACATATTTCCTGTCTCTGAAGACTTTCCAGTGATAGCTATTCATGCTCACAGCAGTTTGATGTCAGTCCTAAATGATCTTTGAGGCTGTACTAGCCAATGGGCCACTCATTTCAGCTACCCCTCTGTCTTGTCTGTGTAAGAGTGAGGTATGTCCATAAGAAGAGTGGGGACATGTGAGAGGTCCCAGGAAAGGGCTGCTGCTTGGCCAGGGTGGTCACAAAATGCTTCTCTAAGAAGGTTACATTCAAACATAGGCTTGCAGAATGAGGAACCATGCTATGAATGGAGGGAGACCATTCAAGACAAAAGAGTATCATGGATAAAAGAGCTGAGTCAAGCTATATAAAGTGATGTTTGAGGAAGTGAAAGAGTGTCTATATGGCTGGAATATAATGGGAAGAGGAATATTCACAGATTTAGAGCATAAAACATATTAAATTACTGAAAGTATATATTGAGTTTTAGAGTTTTTTTTCCTTAAGGCAGTAGAAAGCCTTTAAATAATTTTAAACAGCAGAGTGATTTAATCTGATTTCTGCTTTTAAAGAGTTTTACTGTGTATATGCAGTGCTTCAATTTTTGAAAAGGGCGGAAGACATTTTAAGGAATAAAGATGACTCTGGCTCCTTGTAGAACATTAGAAGCAAAAGAGGAAGCAGATTTACCAAGGTGGGAGGTATATCTGTAGATTTTTTTAAAATAAGAAATAATGATGTCCCCCAAAAAGAGTAAAATTGGAGAGAAGAGGACATATTTAGGAGGCAAAAATGATAAGGTATAAGTGGAGAATGAAGAATAAAGAAAAATGAAGACTACCTCCGAATTTCCAGGCTTGAACAATGGGGTAAGTGGACTATCATTTACTGATTCTAGAAAGATTTCAGAAGACATAGCTGAGAGGAACCAAGAGTTTGATTTCAGATTCCTTTCTTTTGAGATTTCCAAATAGAGACACCATGTATCAGGTGGATACATAAAATTAGAACAAAGAGCGATAATAGATTTAAATCTGTATCCCAGTTCAGGGGTGGGTCACATATGTAATCCCAGAATTCTAGGTGACAGAGATAATAGAATTGCAAATTTAAACCTGGAATTCAGTGACTTGGTGAGACTGTCTCAAAATAAAAACATTTTTAAAAAAGACTGAGGGACTGGGGAGATGGCTCAGTGGAATAAGTGCTTCCCTGGCAAGCGCAAGGGCCTGAGTTCAATCCCCGGTTCCGCAAAAAAATAAAAAAAATTAAAAAAGACTGAGAAAGTAGTTTACTGCAAAGGACCTGGGTTTAGTTCCTGGTTCAATCAATCAAGCAATCAAATCTATACTCCACCAACATATTTAGATGGCATATGTATTCACAAACTTGCCTTAGGTTACAAAAGGAGAGAGTAGAGACAGTGTAGAGAAGAGACTGTAAGGGCCAAACTCCACAAAGGTCTAACATTTTGGTGTTGAAGGTCCAGCAAGAAGACTGATGAAAAATAGGGAAAAAGGTCAGGAGAATGATTTGACTTAGAGGCAAGAACAAGAAGATGTCTCCCTCAAATATGAACAATTATTGCTGAAAGTGATTAAGCCAAAGCAGATTCTCTCTCTGCCTTCTCTTTCTGTTTTCTTTCTTTCTTCTTTTTTTTGCTCCGAATGCCTTCAGGGCAGGTTTGGCTGGCTGGAGTTGTGGGGATCGAACCACAGCAACCTGAACCTGACTGCTTTGTTGAAGCAGCCACTTAAAGAACTGAGCTAAGAGGCAGGCCCCCTCTTTCTGTTTTCTTAAAAGCAGAGCACTAATTTACAAAGATACAGTAAAAGATACTCCCATCCACCCTGCTCCTTGCACACCTTCTACCAAGGAGAACAGAAGTTAACAATGGGACCAGTGGCCTGTACATTAACAACCTTTACTAACTAGTTGTTATCTGCCATTTATTCACCTTGGCCCAAGTTGCTGCCCCCAGAGGCTCAAGGTTTTTTCCTTTGTCCTACTTGTCACTTCTCTAAAAATTTACTCTTCTTTATTGCAGATGCTGTAAGCTGGAATTCAAAGCCACCTCTTGCAGAACTCCTTATTTCCTGGGTGTCTTTTGTGTATATGAAATATATGTTAATAATTTCTAGTTATTTTCTTGTAAATTTGTCTTTTAGAATAGGGGTTTTGCCTAAGTAAGAACCTATGAGTATTATTCTTCTCCTACATAACAAAGAACTCATAAAAATAATTATTTCAAGAAAGAAATGCCAAATGGATCAATAAGAAGAGTTCTCTTACATAACCACTGGTTTTGGAAGTAATTTAGTGAACTTGATGTGAGCAATGTTCAAAATGTAGGGCTCAGGGACACCAACTGAGAGGAGATTGAGAAATGATAAGAACGAAGGAAATTGAAAGAGCAGATGTGGACAATTCCAAACCGAAACTAAACATAAATAGTTCAGTTGGCAGAACTTTTCATATATCCACCAAAGGAGCAGTGTTAAGATACATAGACACTGCTATGATGTCCAAGGATTGCACTGTCACGGCCTCTGGGATCATTTTGCCCAGATTCGTTACTACTCTTTCTTTCCTCCTTTGAGTTCTCTGCTAGAAGTCATGGAGGTACTTTATGGTTTACCTGCCACCTAGACTTTTGAGGAAATCTTGCATTGAAAAAAGTCCCTGTGATACATAGTTTTTTCCCAACATTTACTGCAAGTTTCACATCTCCTTTGGAATTCTCCTTAAGTGAAAGTAATAATTTTCTTTTCTGAACTCCTACAGTTTGTGTACATTTTTTATTGCATGTACTGAATTGGCTTATAATCATTTGAGGGCCCCAACTAAATGTCTCCAGAAGGGGTTTGGTTTGAAAGTGAGATTGGCTCCAAATACTTCAGTCAAACAAACAGGCCCAATTTACAACAGGAATCCTGCCTTTTATGCTGTATAGAATTTCTGTTATGCTGGGGATACAGCTCAGTGGCTTAAGTGCCTGCTTGGCAAGCACATGGTCCTGAGTTTTAGCCCCAGTCCAAAAAAAAAAAAAAAAGAATTCCTCTATCCCTCACTTTTTCCCTTATTTTTCCTATTTCACTCCATCCCCATCCAAGATTACAATAGAATTAAGATTGAACAAGTCATTCAGCTAGTTTATCTGTGTTACGAACACAATAGGTGTCAAAATACATTTGTAAACAGTTTTCTCTAGTCTGTACACTAAAATCAGAATTTTCTGTTTTAACCTGGTATATGAACTGTCCCATTCCCAGGTAGGAAAATCACAGATATATTATTTAGGAAATGCTTCATAAAGATTAAAAAATAAGTTACTAGGAAACTGTATTTCTAGATATTCTGGTCAGAAAATCTATCCCGCTTATTTCAAACACTGGCATTTTTCCTCAAGTTTGAAGAAATAACTCATGGTTTCTTGGGGAACTGACTTTCTGGGGAACTTCTCCTGTACTCTAGCAGTAAGGGGGCATGTGTTGACTTTGTTACTGATTTGTGATGTCATGTCTTTCAGAACCAGAGGCAGGAGAAGTGTCTCCTCCAGTCGGTGCTGGTGTCAACAGCAACAGCTGGACCTTTAAATACGGACCAGGCAACCCTAAACAGTCCGGTCCCGGTGAGTTGCCAGACAAATTCATTATCCCAGGATCTCCTGCAATCATCTCCATCCGGCAGGAGCCTACTAACAGCCAAATTGACAAAAGTGACTTCATAACCTTCGGCAAAAAGGAAGAGACCAAGAAAAAGAAGAAAAAGAAGAAGGGTAACAAGGCCCAGGAGAAAAAGGAGAAAGGGAACAGCACGACTGACAACAGTGACCAGTGAGGTCATCGAATGGAAACAAGCCACTTAGCCAGTTTTTGTAATAATGGCTAATCTCTCCCATGTAGCACCTCCCTGTTCCTTTCTCCTATTGACATGAGTCCTATTACAGACCTCAGAAATCTGCAGAAAGTTCCCTGTGTCTGTGTAGATCACATTTAACAGATTTTTGTCTTAAAAGCTTTCCTAAGTCTGGTGTTAACTCTTTCTCTCCGCTCTGGCTTGTTTTCAGAACCTAAAAAGCAGACCCAAGTTTCCTTTCTCCTCCGTCGCAAAGGAGAGCCTTCCCAGCCCCGCCAGTGAGAGGTTGGACTCTCTACCCTGTGCTCCGGGGATCCTGTCTTGATGACACTTGCAGGGCAGGCTGAAAGGTTTTGAGATTGGGCAGCTTGGGTGTCTGTGGCTGTTGGGTATGTGTGGCTGCCACCATTATTCAAGTGTCAGATACTGGCTGGAATGGGCCACATTAGACTAGTACACGAGGAAGGTGGAGAAACAGGCAAAGAAACAGAAGGAGTTACCAAGCAGGAGGGGAAATGTGAAAGTAAAAACAACCACACTTTCTAAATCTCACAGTTTAAGAAGTGGTGGCCACCCTCCAGCAAACAAAACTACCCCTACTGACAAGACTTTAGGTGTAAGTCTGTTGGCTGTGGTGTCATTTTGCTTAAAACTTGCATTTGAAGTACAAGCCAACAGTTCAGTGTTTAAGAGAGGGCCAGCCAGGGCAACAGAAGCAGATCTGATGTGTTTCCTGTTTATGTCCTTATGCTCACTTTATTAAAAATTCTTTTGCACACAATGTTTATGAAAAGGCCAGATCCTTTTCCAACAGTACATATGCAAAAGCAAAAGAAAAAAGAAAACCCCAACACCTCACTTTATGCTGTTTGTTGTTTGATAGATTTATTTAAAAAGAAAGTCTATAGCTATAAATCTTTAAGGAAAAATATGATGAATTCCCCTAAAGTCCCCTCAAAAGAGAATCCACTCTACAGCCATTTAAATGATCACTGCTGCTACAGAAGTGCTTTAAGAGAATTGCCTGAAACATCTGTATTATACCAGCCACCTGCCAATCACAGCTTTACTCTTTCAGGTCACTCTGGGGCTGCCTCTTGCATGTATTAATTACTAAATAAAAGGATCTTTCTCTCTCTTTTCTAAGAAAAATGATGTGCACTTTGAATACACAACTTGTCTAACAAACTCTATCAAGACCCAGAAATTGAAGAAAAATATTGTTTTCTCATACACACAGTGAGCAGACTTTTCAGTCCTCTAATTCTGTGACTTGTCTTGGTGTGATAGCCTACACCTTCTCTGGTTTAGTTTTCCTTTTCTATAACACTCTGAATTGCTAATATTACTAACACCTATGATGTTACCTGAAATCAATCTCCCATATGTATGCTGTATGCTATTATAAGACTCCTAAAATATACTTACTCTGTGCTTGTGTATGTGAATGTTAATGCAATTATTACCTAGAGTGAACTTTAAGCTTTATTGTTGAATGTAATTCCATTATATTTCTTTTTGTACACCTGTGAAAAAGTGGAATAGTGTTTTTTTTAAACCATTGTTAATCAGCTTTTGTGTATGAAAGACATAGTAAAATTTCTTTCTTAAATCAAGATACTGGTGATTCAAGGAATTTTATTTATGGTCAGCCAAGAGCTATCTCTTGCCAAGACTCCTGCTGGCAAGGGAATGGATAATGCTGTTTTTTTCTAGTAACAATTCTGGAAGGAATAATGAAGATGTTCCCTGAGGGTACAAGCACAAATTTTACCAATCTGACCTCTTTGAAGTGGCAGAATGCTTTGAAATTGGAATGCCATCTGGAATATCAGCTCATAGAAAATAATAAAATTTATTGTCATCTTAAATAAGATTTTTAGTTTTGTTATGTATAACTTAGAAGTTTGATTATATTATCTATTTAAAAAATATAAAAGGGGTAGGAGTCTGTTGTTTAAAAAGACATTAAATCTCAAAAAAACCTGTCTTGTCTATTTTTAGCTTCATTCTCCCATATTTTGAAGGGTGTGTAACTTCAGCTCTGCAGGATTGCATGGGGTAAAACTTGTTGCCAACACACGTGAACCATTGCTACATTGTAGGTTGTGATCATTTTGCCCCACTGAAGCCCATGTAACTGACCTTACGTGCCTTTTGAACTAGGAGAATCGGGCTAATTTATTAATGATGATAATTATAATGTATCTGTACAGCACTTTTTAAATTTGTGAAGTGCTTTCCAATCCATGTTAGTTACTAGTGATTACAGCTGTAAGGATAAAACGCGTCATGTAGATTCATTTTTAATTGGTGCTATTGGTATTTCCTCTGTTATTGCTAATAAATGGAAATGGTGGTATGAAAGAAATGGTGGTCATTTATAAGAGTAGGAGAAAACAGAACACTGACCTTTTGTTAGCTATTATTGCTGAAGAAAATAGAAGCAATATGAATGTTACCACTCCCTGGTTATTACCCTGCTTTTAATGTTCATCACTAAGGCAAAATACCTATGAATCAATAATCAAAATCCACAATATTACCAGAATAGGTAGCCATGAGGTTGCTGGTACACTATTGTATCTTATCTGATAAGAATAGAAAAAAAAAACTACTTTTTATCACCAAAGCAAATCCAATCATTTTGTTCATTATTTGTTTATCTCTTGCACTAGTCTATATTTGAAAAGTTTAATAATGCTCCAAGAAATCATGTAACTTTTATTGATTTCAGAGTAAATGCCAGATATTCTACTAAATTCAATTCATAGTACATGTTCTTTAACAAACACATTTTATTGTCCCTCTACAGTTAAATTTTCTGAGCATAGGTTTTAGGTGCAATGCTACTGAACTTGGAACAAGCCCCAACCCACTTCAATCCCTGTCCAGAGATATTTTGGTTTTTATTATTTGAAGTAGGAGGTGTTTTGGGGCATCCAGTGGCTAGAGACAGGAGATGCTGCAAACACCCTATAATACACAGAATAGCCTTCCAGAACAAGACTGAGTGATGTCGAGATAGAGTGATTATATAATTTGTTTAGCCCACTTTTAATACTGAAAAGAGACACCATCAATAACTTTCAAATTCAAGATTTAAACAGTTTGTCCCAGCTAAGCGAGGTACATAAAGACTCTGCTTATTAAATAAGCTAGTATAGCTCCATCACCAACTTGATGGGAACCTTGGGCAAGATACAACTGTAATTATTCTCTTAGTTTTTTGGTCCCTGTGTCCTCATTTCTATGGTAGTAGTGATTATGGTACATGATTTATATATTTCTTGGGAAATTTTTATCAAAATAATTTCAAAGATTTTAACATGTGTGACAGACATATCATAGTTCTCAATAAATATTGTCAATATTTTTCTTTTATTTCCTCACCATCTTTTTATAGATATAGTTTTCCCTTTGATGCAAATGTAAATTAGAGATAATTAAATAAGTCAGTATGTAGAATACTTTACTTTTCACTCTATTCTTTCCTCACCCTGAAGGAAAAAAGCAAAGTCATTTTCACAACTCTGTACCTATTTCCTTCAATTCTCTAAGTAGTCCAATGACGAGTCTGTTTATAACTATTTCAACTTGATGATCAATGATCTGAAAGCCAGAGGCCAAATGTTGAAGTCAGTCTGCATGTTCAAATGGATAAATCTCTTGTGAGTCTGTGTACAACAGCAGGTGAGAGAGTTATCTGCAACAACTGCTTTTTGCAGATGGGCAAAATAGGCCTTATACACCATCCAAATATCTACAGACCTACCTAGAATTCCATTGATAGTAAAGGACAATTCAAATTACTGCTCTCATCAAGGGCAGGCTTCTGTGTAAGGGTTTCACATACACAGAATACAAGATTCACTCCTTAGAGGATTTGCAGTTGATCTCATTTTCAGGGATGAGTTTCCCAATGAATGTCTAAAGTTTTGGCTATTGGCATTTATACTCCTGGAAAAACTCCAAGTCTCAGAAAACCAAATCCTAAAGTATAAATGTAGCTGATTAAACACTAAGTCAACTCTCATGTTAAATTTATATTTTAGAACCACCAAAATATTAAAAGATGTACTAAAACAAACAAAACTGAAGATATACTTCATCAGGAATGGAAAGTCCCTGGAGTTTCCCCAGGAAATGGCAAGTTGGTCACTCCTTAGCCCCATTTAATCATACTTTCATGTGTTCCCTGTACTTGAAGAAAAAGTTGATCATATTATTTCCCACAAAATTAACTTTATTGTTGACTGGCAGTATACAACTTAACTGAAATATCTCCTATGATATTCTCAATATACCACACACACACACACACACACACACACACACACACCACAGACAGAAGGCAGGCAAATGTTAGTAAATGAGTATAGCATCACTGGGTGTGGTAGTGTACTCCTGTAATTAATTCCAGCACTTGGAAAGCTGAGGGAGGAGGACCCCTGTGAGTTTAAGGCCAGCCTGAGCTACACAGTGAGTTCAAGGCCAGCTTGAACTGCACAGTGAAACCTTGTCTCAAAAAGAATAAAAAGAAAAAGGAACATGGTGCGATCCTCCCTTTCAAGTCATACCCAACAACGTTATAACCTCAGTGAGGTAAAATGTTTGTTGATTTTTATGTTCTCCTGAGGTTGATCCATGGAAAAATACCTTCTGAAACATGGAAATCTTAAAAGTCTTTTGCATTAAAACAAACAAAAAAACAAACACTATGAGTTTGTTTTTGAACTGAAATTCCAAGAGTGTAGAAGTAGATTTACTTCCACAATATCTAGTCTAGTCTGCTTACAAAAATGAAAGAAAAATGAAAGCAGTAGAACAAAGAGGTAAGGTATTCAAAAACATAAAGTATAGCCATTTGTTAGGTTACAAAATTATCAGATGACTTGGGGATTATCAATCCACAAAGAACATGAACATTCAGACAACTACTCAGCCAGCAACTATTCACAGAGCAGAGCTAAAAAAACAGTTGACAACTCATGCATAAACATATAAGAGGACTGACTGAACAGCTTCCATTTTTATCTTTTTGTTATCACCATGCTTAAATTATTTAATTTTATGTTACATTGACTTATTATAAAATTATTTCATGGTGTAATGAATAAACAAAACAATTAAGAGGTGTATTAAGAAAATTAATTCTCTTCGTGAGAGGTTTTTTTTTTTTTTTTTTTTTTTTTTTTTTTTTGTATCAGGGCTTGAACTCAGGACCTTACACTTGCCAGACAGGCACTTATGCCACTGAACCATCTCCCTGGCCCCTACCTTTGTTTCATGCACTTTTGAAAATTGTCCCTCACACAAGTATTCAGTGTTAACATTCAGTTGTATTTTTCTACAGTTTTTCCTCTGTGCACATATTTATGTGTCACATACACATAGGTTTGTTTTCCTTCTTGTTTATCTTTTGTTACTGGTTTTGGAAATAGAGTCTCATTATTTAGCCTAGGTTGGCCTTGAACTTGCAGAAATCCTTCTGACTCAGCCTTGTGAATGTGGCGATTACAGGCTTCTGCCACTGTACCTAGCTAGTTTTTTTCTTTTTATTAAGAATAAAATAATGCCATAACTGCGTCTTTGTCTTTTGCTTACCCTTTAAAACATTGCTCTATACCTTTAGGGTTTTCTAGTTCTTACTTTATATTTATTTATTTATCTTTATGTATTTGGTACAGGGTCTCACTACATAGTGATCCTCCTGATTTCAGTCTCCCCAGTGCTAGGATTCCAGGCCTGTGCCACCAAACCTGGTCTTGGTGGCAGGCTCTGTGCACCCAGGGGTGGGGCCAGCATGGCTTATTGTGCTAGGGATCGAACCCTAGTCCCTGCACTTGCCTAAGCAGGTGTTTAGTCTGCTGAGCTATCTCACTGGCCCTTGTTTACCCTTTGGAAAAACTTTAAATAGCATGAATGTTTCTGCAGGTCAATTCTAGAATATTCTTTAAAGTTCCTGTACAAATTCCACACAATGACTAGATGGGTGACAAGGCATCTAGCTTTTCCTTTATTGATGACATTTGGTTTATACTCAGATTTTTGTTTTGAGAACCAAAAAGTAGTACTTATTTTCAAGGATAAATTTAGTACCTGAGTTTTATAAACACTGGTCTAGATATAAACTCAAAAGGAAGTTTGGAAGGTCACTATACACTTTATGTGACTCGATAATAATCATATCCCTCTGTCTGAACACCGATTCATTTTTAGTACTCAGTGGTGAGTTCAAGTTCTATATATAGACAAAAAACAGACATTCACAAAAAGAGACAAGATTTTTTTGAAAAAATTTCTTCAAAAAAAAAAAGAAAAGAAAAAATTTTCTTCATTTACTTATATACAATAACTTTCTGGGTACTCCAGTTCACACAAAGACTTCTCTATTCAATCACAGATTGAGATGCATGTATCAAGTGAGCGTCAAATAAAATTCAAACACTTGCCTAGACCTGTGATATTTTAATACCATCTGATTAAAGACGAGGTAGAAAGCATTATAATTTACTTTTAGATTGTTACATTTTAGCTGAGAAGTAAACATATGAGCTTAATACCTGTGGAACTGATTTCATTTTAAGAAAAATAAATTGTTTATCAAATAATATCTCTGAAAGTCATAGATCAAAGCAACCATTCATGTCTGTTAAAAAGTTTCCATTGCAAAATCATCTGGCTCATACACTTTAGAAGATCTTTCTCCCTAAATAATTTATGCTATTTAACTCCCATCCTAGTCTTTCAAAAAAGAATTCCATTCCCAAGTATTTAGTTGCATTCCATTCTCTATAGCTAATAGTGCTCATTTTTCTAGGAAAAAAAAGCACGTATTTCTTCTCAGCTGCAGTAGCTTTGCAGATCACCTTCCTCTTTGCTGTAAGCTGGAAACTTCAACCTTTCTTTCACAACTTTCCCTGTGGCACAATGAGATGAAAACTCAAATCAGATGCCTGATAAGGCAATTCTTTATCTTTGACATGTGGTACACATTTTGGTAGTAACTGAGCTAGAATGGCGGTGCTAGATCTCACGTGGGGATGAGTATAGGGTGGGGACATCTTGTACAGAGTGAGCTAAAATCAGGCAAAATTAGAATCATTCAGGCACATTCTTTGCATAAAGTTGCAATTATAGGGCCAAGAGAATATGAGGATAAAATCATTTCCACTGGCAGACATGTACATTTCAGAATAGATTCTTTGGTTGCAAGTTAATTAGAAACTAATTCCATTTAGCTTAAACTAAAAAACAAAAAGATGATTTATTATGATGACATGAATCTGTCTAAATGAAACTAAAAACAAGAATGAGGCTAGGCTTCCAGTAATTCAAAAGCCAGAATTCTTTTAAAAGTTTATCTTCTATAATTATCTCTCTTAATTTGTTTCATTCTTTTCTATCTCTACAGACCAGCTCTCCTCTTTTCTACAGCTTCTAAATGTACATTCTCTTGGTTCTAGAGACCTATGAAAACCTAATTTCTGTTTATAATTCCTAATTATAAATTCTTCATGGAGAGAAAATGTGATTGGATGACCTTGAGTCCGATGGTTACCTATGAACCCCCCCCCAGCCATGGGCTGGGCAGCTGTGGGTAGGAAGGAGAGTTCCAGGAGAGGTCTGATGCTTAATGATGACTTTGACAAATTGCTCAAAGCTATTCCCCAGGTATGCAGCAAACATCAGTGTATTAGGCTTGGGGAAGTTAGGGCCTAAAAAGCTTTTGTGTGTGTGTGTGTGTGTGTGTGTGTGTGTGTGTGTGTGTAACCCTGGGATTGAACTCAGGCCCTTGCAAGCACTTATTCTACTGAGTCATCTCCCTGGCCCCTAAGAAAACCTTATTTGATAATCAGAAAATCAAGTTCTAGCAAAAGAATAATAACTCCTTCCACATCATGCAGCTAGTAAATGAAAAAACAAAGGCTTCTCCTATTACCATGTAGTGTAAGGGCAGAGACTACCAGGAGTTGTGAGAGCCATAACTAGTATAATTTAGAAAGACCACGCTAGAATAAAATATCAATATTGATTTCTCTTTAGTGATTCTAAATGTAAAACAGTGTTTAAATATATACAAAACTATAGAATTTAGAAAGTATCAAGAAAGGATCTACATTAGAAAAGAGTTTGAATAGATTCATCCATTCCTTCTGTGATGCACACATGGTGGTTGGAAGTCTCCAGTAAATAGCAGCCATCTCCTTTGCCTAGGATACTGAATCAATTGCTAAATAAAAGGTTGGCATAAAAGGCAAAAATATTAATTTTATCAATGATAAAGTTGGATTAGAGGACATAGCCTAGTTTGAGTGCTTGATGTGATTGTTCAGTGAGCTCTAGAATTAGACAAATCTTTCATCACAATGAAAGGCAAAAAGAATGGCACCGAGAAAAATTTTAAAAATCATTATTCCCAGCAAGCAGCTTAGTTTCAAGGAGAAAAAGAGGCAAAGATGAGGAAAATACTAAGTGGTTATTCTTTCCCAAATTGCCAGTCAAACAAGTCACTCTAATCCCTTGAGGTGAATAAAGAGATACAGAGAACCTAGACAAGTGATCAAGTGTTCTTCGCATAGAAGGAAGCAATAAAAGGGAGAAGACACATTTTTCAATACATACATACACTCTTTTCAAAGATAGTACAAATCTTACTTTCTGAACTTGTCTTTTCCCCATATATATAGTAAATTTTTCAGTTATTTGAATAGTATTTCATAATATTATTATTATTTATTTAATCAGTCTCATTAAACAGTATCAATTTTTTTTTAGGTTTTACTATAGCCAGGCATGATGGCACATGTTTGTAATCACTAGCACTCAGGAATTTGAAATAGGATGATTGCAAAGGTTTTTTTGTTTTTTTTTTGGGGTGGAACCCGGGATTGAACTCAGGCCCTTGCACTTGCCAGGGAAGTGCTTATTCCCCTGAGTCATCTCCCTGGCCCCTGATTGCAAAGTTTGAGGGCAGCATGGGCTGCTTAGCTTAGGCCAGCTTCTACTATATAGCAAGACCCTGTCCTTAAAAAACAAAAACAAAAAAATTAATTTTTACTATCATAAGCAGTACTACAACAAACACATTAACCACATTTGGCACATTAGTTCGATTACTGCCCCAGGATAAGTTCCCAAAAGTGAAACAAAATGGAATAATTAAAAGAATATTCACATTCACCTTTTTATATGTACTTCAAAACTGGCCTTGGAAATGTAGTATTCTCCTTCCTAGCATTTTATGAGAATTTGCATAATATTACATGCTATCAGTCTTTCTTATTTTTGAAAACATGATGAGCAAATGATTGTCACTTAATTTGCATTTATTTAATCTTTTTGAAGGTACACATTTTCCCTCATCACTTCTATCAGAAGGGTGTATTTTGATGGATCTTATGTTACCAACTATTTCCCAGAATATAAGATTCCTTTAAGTAGGTATGCAGCAAATTTGGCTTAGAAACACAGTGAAAAATTGATGGTGTTGTTTGGCCCAGGGGATGTATTAGATAAAATACAATGTGATCTCAGAATCAATGTTCAGTCTATATATTTGTACAGTGGGTAATTACTGTAATAAATGCAGACTTGGCAGTTCAGCAGGAGGAACATCATGCATTAGGCCTGTGTCCCAGGAGGCTCACTGGATCTGGAATTTAGAAACCATCAAGTACAGGAGCCAACTACTCTGGCTCTAGAGCTCCATGCTTCAGTCTTCATAAGGAGCAAACCAGATGATATAAAATGTTGTTTCCATTTTCCTGAAAAGGAGAACCCAAAACCCACCTACAATTATTTCTGGTACTTTGGGTAGATAAATGGAAGTACAGATAATTCACCAAAGAGCAGATCTGGAGTCTATTTCTTGTAGGTACTGGACTTATTGAAAATGTACTAACAATACCAACACAGGAAATTTTAACACTAATGTCTAACTATATACCAGAAAAAATCATTTCAAAGATCTTAGAAATTATAGGGCATGGAGGAAACACAATAAATGAGCTATTTTTAAAAACTTGAAAGGGGCCAGGAAGATGGTTCAGTGGAATAAGCGCTTCCCTGGCAAGCACAAGCGCAAGGGCCTGAGTTCAATCCCTGATTCTGCACAAAAAAAAAAAGAAAGAAAGAAAAAAAAACTTGAAGACCAGGCATGGTGGTGGGCACCAGTAATCCCAGCACTGGGGAGGCTGAGACAGGAGGACCACTACGAGTCTAAGTTGCAAAGCGAGACCCTGTACCAAATAAATAAAATATTTTTTTAAAAAAGAAATACCATTTAGTACACATACCATTTGGTTAAGGAGATAATATAAATTAAACCATAGAAGTATCATAGTAAAACAAAAGTGCATAACTATTAAACACTTTTGGGAGAGCTTTCTAAACTTGAAGGCAGTAAATTAAAGAACAGAATATAATGTATATAATTATATAAATTTATTTCATATTCTCAAAGTAAAAATAATGGAAATTAACCGCCAAATTTTAACAGAACATATAATGAAGTATAATTTTTATATTACAAAGAAATCATAAAAATCAGTGAGAAAAATGCTCAGGCTCCAAAACATGATGATTTTTCCTAGGAATTTTAAAATGTGGAAAATGTTAGACTGTTCAAATTCAGCAGTAACCAAGGATAAAGATATTCAAATAATTACACACCTGTTAAATTACTAGCTAGTGCTGGGTGCTGTAGATCAGTGATAGAGCACTTGTCTGTCTAGAATGCGCAGGGTTCTGGATTCAATTCCAAGTATTGCAAAAATTATTAAATATTTTTATTTTTTTTTTTCAAAATTTTATTGATAAACAGATAGCAATGTGACAGTTTCATATCAAATCGGAAGTACAGATTCAACAAATAACACACTGCATAT
>NW_004524761.1:4734866-4766596 GCF_000260255.1 Octodon degus | reverse complement strand
CCAAGATTTGGCTATCACAAATTGTGCTGCTATAAACATAGGCACACATATATCCCTATGATATGATGTTTTCAGATCCTCTGGGAAAATTCCCAGCAGAGGAATAGCTGGTTTAAAGGGGATTTCCAGACCAACTTTTCTAAAGAGTATTAAATATTTTTAAAATCATAATTTATGATCTATTACATGCAGATGAGCATGAGTATTTCATTTCTTTTCTATTCTGGAGGAGTCTAATGACTTCATGTTTTTAGCCTCTCTACACTTGATCCTTCCTTACAGAAAAAGACCTTCCTGAGAGTATAAAGACTTTCCTGAAATGATAGTTTTAAAAGGTAAATTGGGTGTGCATGAGCAATCACTCCTCCCTTTTATTCTCTTGGATCAAACTCACCTGCAATGTTATTCTAACAGACTCTTGCTAATATGATGGGGATTCTCAGCTTGGGTTCAATTCTAGACACCAGTGTAAGAAATATATTTGCCTAAAGATACAAGCACTTTTTGTAATATTGGCTTTGTCAGTGATAAAAATGACATTTCAGCCTCCATTCACTTTCTTTGTTTCCTATGTCTATTGCTTTAGATATTGGCCACTAGAGAACACTACACTTTTCCTCAAGTAATTAAAAGTAGAAATACTATGTGATTCAACGATTTCATTTTGGGGTGCATATCCAAAGAAATGTCAATATACCCATGTTCATAGCAGTATTATTCATGATAGCTAAAACATGGAAACCAAACCAAATGTCCATTGACATACAGAAAACATGCTCTGTACATGTATGTAACATCCATATGGAATATCAATCAGATTTTTAAGAGGAAGGTGCTTCTCATAATAAATACTGTGTTGGGGACATTATGATAAGTGGAATAAGCTAGCTACAAAAAATCAAATATCATATGAATCTTCTTATGAGTATAGGAAAGTTAGAGTATAGGAAATCAGCCAGGAAGCAGAGTGATGTTTGCTAGAGTCTGTGGGGAGGGAGAATGAGGAGTCATTATTTAATGAGCACAATGTTTCAGTTTTACCAAATGAAAAGAGTGAGGGAGACAGATAGTGGTGATAACTGTATAATGTTTTGAATGCATATTAAATGGATAAGTTGGTGCAAAAAAATAAAATATATATATATATATATATATATGTCAAAACAAATTTAAGATGAAGGAAGATACATACATTGAGGAAGAATATGAGTGGAGGAAGACAACAAAACTATTAAAAGTAAATGTGGTATATTAGGATTGGCTTTGGTTAGTATATTTAAAAAAAAGATTCCACGTAAAAGTGACTTAATGATGCACATTACATCCTTTTTAAAAAAAGAAGAAGGAGAGGAGAAGGAGGAGGAGGAGGAGGAAGAGGAGGAGGAGGAATCTGGTGGTAGGGAATCTAGGCTAACACGTAGGTCTGCTCTCTTATTAGGATGGAAGGGAGTATCTTTTGCTCTGTTGGCCTTAGCATGGGACTTCTTGATTGTCCAGGTCTTCCATAGTTCAATATGGTTGCCAAATCCCATTCTAGCCTCTTTTTGCATCTGAAAGAAAGGTGGGGAGTTTCCTAAGAAGGGTCTCCAAACATCTCCCCTAATATATCATGGGGAAGAAAAATAAATCACATGATCACATATCTACTAGATGCATGGTGTCACCTACTAAATGTGAAGGTTCTTTATTTAAGTAGAACAAAATATTGGAAGTATAGCCATTGCCATAAAACAGGTGAAATTAAAAATATAACCTCAAATTGGGAAAGATTCTAGAAGAAAATGTCACATTTGGGCTGCAACCACCAAAGTTATGATGTTCTCAGGGCTGGGCGCTCAGTCTAGTACAGAAATGGAGGAAAGGAGTCCAAGGATGTTGCCAAGCAAAAGCAAGTCTTACTGTAAAGAAGCCATACAGACTTCTCCAGAGAGAAGAGGGCTCCATCTAGAAAGCCCCTTGTGTGGGACCTGTGGAGTGCTTTTATTGGGGTTTGTATGCTTCCCTCCTGATCCTTTCCTCAGTTTTAGGGGGCAGCTTGTCATCTGTCATCTGTATCAGCAAGCTGCTGCAGGCTGCCTAGTTGCTGTAGTAACCATCTGGCCTAGGAATATTTAACTTTTTTTCCCTCAAGAAACGACTATAACCTCTTCCCTCCATTTCCTCTTTCTCCCTGGGCCCACATCTTTGCATTGTACCTGCCTACTAGAGACCTCTTTTCCCTACAAAAACAAAAGAGGAATACTTATTTTGTGTATACAAATATTTAAGTTGCATTGCAAAATACACTATGAGCAAAATCAAAAGCCTAAATATAGTCATGCATCTCGTAAGGATGTTTTGTTCAGTAACTACCATAAATACAATGGTAGTCTGTAAGATTACAGTACAGCTGAAAATTCCTGTGATCCTAATATTTTACCTGTACCGTTTCTACATTTACCCTGATTACTTCTTTTTTTTATTTTTATTTTTATGTTTTTGGTACCAGGAATCAAATTTAGGACCTTATGCTTGCCAGGCAGGCACTTGTGCTGCTGAGCTATATCCCCAGCCCTCTTTTCTACACTTAGAAAAAAAAAAAAGATAAACTTTACCATTAAGGTGGGCCAGGGAGATGGCTCAGTAGAATAAGCACTTCCCTGGCAAGTGTAAGGGCCTGAGTTCCATCTCTGGTTCCACCAAAAAAAAAAAAAAAAAAAAAAAGATAAAAGATAAAAAAATTTCTACACTTAGATACACAGTTTCTTATCCTTATTTCCCTGCAGTATTCAGGACAGTACCATGTTGTACCAGCTTAGCCTTGGAGCAACAGGTTATACTATATAGCAGAAATGTGCAGTAGGTATACTATCTAGGTTTATGAAACATACCTTATAAGTTTGCACAACAAAATCACGTAACAACACATTTTTCAGAATGTGTCCCCATCATTAAGTGACTCATGACTGTATATTACTATTTACATAGAAAAAGGCTAATTTCTATACATATTAATAGTGTTTACAAATTAACATGAAAAAACAAAATACAACAAATAGCAAAAAAGAAATTATTTAAAAGAGTTGAATTATATGAATCAAATGTAGCATAGTATACTCATTTTTTTATAAATATAAAATTATACAAACATTTGACAGATCCTCAGAAACCACCAGGCTAAAAATTAACTCTTAAACTATCTAGAAATAGGGAAGTTCTTACTTTCTAAAAAGATGAAACTTATTCAGAAAATATTAAATAAATCGAGACTTATCTGTATGATCTACGCATACTTAAGTGGTGGTTATTTTTTGTGCATGAGTATGAAATACATGGATGGTTGCCAGATTTAACAAAGGAAAACATAGTATACCCAGCTAAGTTTGAATTTGAGATACTGAATAGCTTTCAGTATGTGCCATACAATATTTGGAGCATTCTTATAAGAAAATATTCCTTTTAAATCTGAAATTCAGGAACATTTTGGGGGTTTTCTGGTATCAGGGGTCAAACTCATGGCCTTGTTCTTGTTAGACAGATGCTTAGGCCACTGAGCCATCTCTTAGCCACTTTTATCTGAAATTCAAACATAACTTGTTTCTATACTTCATTTGACAGTATTCAGGTTCTGTCACAGGAAAAGCAAATCAGAATGTTTCTGTTATGGGCATGATCATTTTTAAAAATTTTGCAGGTTAGTATCACCTAATGTACAACTAAGACTGAGGATGACTGCGCTAGAAAATGTTAGTTTTAGATGAATTAATGAAGGAAATTAGCATCTGAAGATTTGACTTTAGGTGAATTGACTTCAGGGCAAACTAAATCCTCAAAATCTTAGCATGCTGTTTTAAAAGACTGTTCTCAAAAATAAAAAAAAAAATTAAAATAATTAAAAGTTGGTGGCACACACCTGTAATCCTAGCACTTTGCAGGCTGATGCAGGAGGATTGCTGAGTTCATTATTATTATTATTATTGTTATTATTATTATCGTATTTTAGGGAAGAGTCTACAGGGTGTTCAGGGTCTCACTACTAGATCAGACTCATAGTGATCTGCCTGTTTACAGCCTCCTAAAAGCTGGGATTACAGGTGCACCCCACCAGGCTCAGTCTCCTGAGTTTAAAGCCAGCCTAGGCTACATAGTGAGTTCAAGATCAGTCTTCATTGCACAGTGAAACTCTGTCTAAAAAACAAAAATAAAACTAAAAGTTTGCTCATCTATATCCTCCTAAGATATTATGTCCTTCTAAGAACCTAATTCATTGTGTAGATATTATTTATCAGATCTCACTTTGAATTTGGCTCTTGCCTCTGGCTCCCTTCTTTCATAAGTGAGGAGTCTTCTGAGAGGCGTAGTTTGCCTCTCAACTGTTAGATAAAGCCTGAAACGGAAGAGGTAAACATGCTCTCTAACTTGGAGATTAAGGGTAGGCCATCTTGGTTTTAAGTTAGTTATGACTCAAAAATCTTCTACTCTTTTGGACAGCATTATTTTTTACTTGCATATTTGGAGAAACTGTAGTTAAGAATAATCTAGTGACTTGAAGTGTTAAAGATGTAACCAGAGGCAAACTGAATCCTCCTAACCCGTAATTAAGTTAATTGAAGAAAAGACATCATAGTGAAAGTCTACAATTTTGGTCAGTGTTGTTCAGAAAATAGACAAAACTTACTTTTCCAGACTTTTTCCAAAACAAAATGTCACCTGAGGGCACCTCTTCTTTTTCTCTATAGCTAAAGTGTTATCTATCTCCTCATCAGCTCTAAGCGACACTGTGGCAGAGAAGAATGGGCTGTTATTTGATGCCAAATTGAATCTGCAGAGATTCAGTGAACTACGACTAGAGAATTATTACAGTGACTCAGTATGTGTGTATCTGTTTGTGATTTTTAACATTGATAGCAAGCTAGGCTTACTTTTAATTTCCTCTTAAATATGAGGATGTTTCAAAGTGCCCACAGTTACTGATTAGACCATTGTGATTCTGATCTTGGTGATAGAATGTAGCCAACTTTTGAACTAAAAGAAAAACTGTGAAGTTCTAACTGAACTTTCAGTATTTCAAGAGTGACCATCAGAGGCATAGAAAACATGAGTATTCTTCAGTTCAGCCTTAATTTTAATCATTCTTGTGGCCCTTTGGTTCTCACAGGCCACTGACCGATTTGAGTACTGTCATGATTACCACTCAGCTGTCATCTGAATGTCCTGATCTCTTGAGAAGCTGCACTTCAGAAGTGGATTTGACTTTAAAATGTAGCAATGTAGAACCTTGATGTCCCCCACTATGGGTAATAGCTAAGGCAGCAAAAAGACATCTGTTAGCAACTGCGCCTTGTCTCCTGCCTCCATATATGCACTGGCACGGGTGAGAGTCTCTGTGGTCCTGTGCCTAGAGGAAGACGTTGGTTATTAGATAAGCGAGAGTCTCAGAATTCAGACACAATACATTCAACCTCTCACACCTATATTATAACCCTTCTACAACAATGTGCCTGGAGACCATTAAAACTAACTTCTTGATTTGTGTCATTTTTCTGAAACTCAGAATCCTCCTGATCATCTCTCACCCAGTGAGTAACTCCCATGTAGCTTATATGATTTATTCCTCTTATGTTATTCTACCCCTCCTCAAACCCTGAAACACCTCCACTGTGCCCTTTGATCAGCCATTAGCAACATTTCTAACATACTAACCTTTTCTGAACATTTACCTTTTTTATTTGATTGGATTCTGATTCTCCATTTACTCTTCTCAAAATATAACTGTGGTTTCCTAAGCCTTCTAACCGCTGGGCCCAAAGTTTAAAAACTCTTTCTTGTTTCTGACTGTCAATTCTCGATCACTGTACCTCCCTTCTTCCTCCTAAAATTCATCTTAGAGTCTCCTATCATCAAACTTTGCCACCCACTACCTACTCTTGTAGTACTTAGATACTGACTCCTTGTCAATCACCTTTGTATCTTGACAGTTTCTTTCTCTGTTATTCTCTCCAGTGCTATTCCAGTCTTAATATTTAATGATTTTAGTATCTACATAGGTTTTCTTTTTTTTTTTAATTTTTTAAAAATTTATTTATTTATGTGTGTGTGTGTGTCCCCAGCTCAGCCCACCAGGGGGCGGGGCTGGCTGGCATGTGGTGCTGGGGGATTGAACCGCAGTCCCTGAGCTTTGCTAAGCTTGTTCTAAGTAGGTGCTTTAGACCACTGAGCCATCTCACCAGCCCATACATAGGTTTTCTTTTAACAGCTTAGTGTCCTCATCCCTTGACCTTCTGTCTTCTAAATATCAGTGCTCTACTGTTTTCAGCCATATACTCCCATCTGAGGTCCAATAAAGACTTTATGTTATATGATTTATACCAATAAAGACTTTATGTTATCAATCACTGAAACACTTTCCCAGTATTAATTTCAAACATCAAACTTCTTGTCTATCTCCTCCAATTTTTCCAACATGATCTCTAGGACGTTAACTTTAAAACCAACTTCAATCATTCCAGTACATAAAATCTGTTAGTTCTATCATCTTTTTCATAATCCTCACCCCCTCACATTCTTATTTTTTCTATCTAGTTTAAAGCCTACAGGGGGGTTGTGGGTTAGCTGAGTTGTTTAAAGCACCTGCTTGGGCAAACTCAGTCAGACTCTGGGGACTGCAGTTCAATCACCAGCTCTACAAGCCACACCAGACCTGTCCTTAAGGCAGCCTGAGGTAGCTAAAAACTAAAAAAAATTAAAATTAAATTAAAAAATAAAGTCTATAATCAAGCATTTTAATCACTCCATTGTTTACACCTTTAACTCTTTAACCCTCCCCAAATTTAACACAGTTGCTTATAGAATCCAAAAGCTTTATAAATCCAAAATTTTGCCTATATTGGGCTTTTGTTTACATAGATTAATATGGTGGAGAGAAAATATCACAATATCTCTGGCTGTTCTCAGTTTATATCTGTGCTTCCAAATTTCAGACGGCCCTTAATGTTGCCTGTCAATCATATACAGCAATTTTTCTAGACCATTTATTGTCCCTTCTTCATCCATTTTTCTTTGACTGCTTCATATTGTGATAGCTTTCTAGACTTCACATGCCACATTCTCTCTGTCAGTGGAGTGTCTTTTTCTTTCATTGATAAATAACGTGATGAGAGCAGTGAGTCCTCAAGTCTTCACCACACCGATGCATTGGCCTGTCTTTGCTCTCTTATGCTCCAACTTACGTTCTGTGACTCGCAGATGAACTATGCCCATATCTACGTTCACCCTCCCATTTGTGCTGTTGTCTTCCAATACTACATACTCAAGGACGCTGCTTTCACCAGGCCTGTATTATTGATTTCCTCCTTTCTACTGAAGCTTTCCCATCAGTATATAAGCATGTTGGTATTTCTCACATCTCAAAATAACTATCTGTTGACCTAATTTTTCCTTTATGCTAGAGCTTATTTTTTTTCTTTACAAAACCATTCACTGAAAGTGTTCTTTGTACTTAATATGCTCCTCTGCTCTCTTAATTTCCCTTTTTACAAGACTGTAAAATAATCATACTTTAAAAATCAGTACTCATTGCTACTTGAAACATTTCATAAAATTCATAATCAAATTCATGTCAATTTTCTTTCAAAAATATATAAAATTATTGTTTGTAAATTAAAAATAAAACAAAAAGTTCCAAATCCAAGCAGTTTTTATTAGCTCTAGTACCATTAACAGAGCTCAAACTACCATTAACTTTTGTCTACATTATTGCAATAGCCTAATTTGTTTTCCCTTATTCCACATATACACTGGTCAATTATGGTATTTTATAACATAAATTAAATTTCTATTCAAAACCCTCTATTAGGCTGTTGTAGTGACACACTCCTGATATTCCAATACTCAGGAGGCTGAGGCAGGAAGAGTAACATGAGTTTGAGGCCAGCCTACACTACACAATGAAGTACACAGTGAGACCCTGTTTCAAATGATGTTTCAAACAATCCCTATTAATGTGTCATCATCCATTTTTTCTTTATAACACTTGCCACTAACTTACGCAGTATCATATATGTATACATTTGTGACTACTTATTATCCTACTTGTTCCAACAAAAAAGTAACTACTTTTTATCCTACTTGTTCCAACAAAACCTAGAAGAATATCTAGACAAGCAGTCAACAGATGGTTCCGTTTGGGTGAGTTTCAGTCTTGCCCTGTGGCTGCAGTGTCAGGAGGGGCAAGGGATTATAGAAAATAGCAAGGCTCCCTATGAAAACATGCAGGTGGAACTGCCCTTCGTTGGCTTCTTTGTGTCTAAGCTGCTGGGAACCAGTGCAGACGTGGACATCCACCCCCTGGCCTCCCTGGACTCTGAGGTCTACTGGAAACTGCTGCTCCTCAAAAGCTACGAGGGAGACATGGAGGAGCTGGGGCTGAACTTTACTGTGGTGATCAATGACTTGGGGGAGGCTCAGGTGGTTGAACTAAAATTTGGTGGAAAAGATATCCTGTGACCAGTGCCAATTGCAGTGCCCATATCTGCCTACTGTCTGACTTCAGGCTGAACAAGCAGATCCACCCACACTGCCTGGCCTTCCTACAGGGCCTGGCCAATGTCGTCAGCCTGGAGCAGATGTGGATGTTTTATCAACAGGAAATTCTGGTATTAATTTCTGGTGCATAAGTTGCCATAAGTCTAGAGGACCTAAAATCCTTTACAAACTATTCAGGAGGATATTTTGCTGATCATCCTGTCATTAAAGCCTTCTGAGGGGAAAAAAAAAAAAACCTGGAGAGTTGTAGCAGGTTTCACTGATGAAGAAAAGCACAAACTTCTTAAGTTTGTAACAAGTTGCTCTTGGTCCCTGCTCTTGGTTTTAAGGAGCTGTACCCCGCATTCTGCATTCACAATGGGGGATCCAAGCTGGAGCGGTTGCCTACAACCAGCACCTGTATGACCTGCTGAAGCTGCCCGAGTTCTATGACGAGGTTCTCCTTCACAGCAAGCTGCTCTATGACATCAACATCGAGTGCACCGCAGGCTTTGAGCTCAGCTAAGCTGGGAGTGCCAGGCACCCTGGACTGACCAGATTGCCCTCGTGCTCCACTGCACACTCAGCTCCCCAGGTGCCCACCTCTTCCTGGCCTCTACCCCCATCATTGTTTAGGTGATTTTTATTCCACATGGTCACATATTTAGATTAAACACTGCTTTTCAGATAACTTAAGTAACTATTGTTATGTGCCACATGTCCGATTAATAATTTGCCAAGAAGAGCACTGTTTGAGACCAGTGACAACTCCACAAAATTAACCAAAGATGAAGCTGTGGCCTTACTGACCCGGGAGATCCCCTGGCTGCAGCCACGTGGCCTTCACCACAGCCTGTAGGAGGGTGTCGGCCAGTGCCACTCTGCTCTGCGCTTGATGACTTACAGGCCTGGTGGGTACAGCTGAAGGCTTTTTGTCCTGCTGCCTTTGCTCTGAGCAGCTGGGTTTGGAGAACAGATAACAGTAGTGTTACTTGGTGCTTTTAAAGCAATTTCCCCAGGTGGGACTCGCATGCTTGTCTCCTTCTTGTTGACCTGCATTGTGATGGCATGGATGTTGCTGTGTGGGGTGCAGTGGGCACCTTTCGCCTCACTCATCTGTCTCCTCTTCCTGGAGAGCTTCTGGGAAGCAGAGAGGGTCCCTGCCCCATACATGTATGTCACCTGCAGTGAATGGCAGCTGGGGAAAGTAGTTGCTTCAGCTTTTATTAAAGTCATTTAAACCAAAAACAAAGAATATCTAACACTTGGTAAATTATTAATTAATACATGCCAAATAAATAAATAAGTCACCAAGTTTTTAAAACACTTTGGTATCTGATATTACAACCTGGAAAAACAGAAGTAAGCAGGAATCATCTGCTAACACCAGCCTTTGTAGCTACTTCATAGGATCATACCATGTGCCATATTTCTCTCATTTACTGTAACAAAGAGTTCCAGCTCTTTATCATAGATTGTTTTCTTCATTTTCCCAAGTTCTGTGATACTCTATTCTACATGAAGCAGCAATTAATAAGCTCTGCTTTTAAGTTCAATGAAAAGATGAAGATGTGTATGTGACAAGTATGGGCTTTTATCCGTGGATATGATTTTCTATGGTGAGTTATTATGATGAAAAATGTGTGAAAATCTATAGTTATTTCACTAGAAACTTTTCTCCTTCCAAGACATAATATTGAGATGGAAACATAAAATTCAAAAGAGTTGTAAAGAGTAGTTCTTAAAATGGAGGCAAAAATCATAATTTGTTTATTCTCTCCATAAATATTTATGGAACTATTGCAATGTTCCAGGAGAGAAATAGAAAAGGATAGATGAGCTTATGGTCATATAGAATTTACAATTAACTATAGTACAGCATTTAGGGAATAGAAAAGATATAAAATGATTTTAAATTGTGATTAAATTCTTTTTTTTTTACTATTACACAATTAGGCTGTTTTATTAATTCAAAAGCACTTTACAAGAAAATATAAGTATGGCTTCCAATAGGAATGTTATACCTGGACTTGGTATCGAGCTATATTTTTGAGTTTGCAAGGAAAAACAGGCTTCCAAGTTAAATAACAATTTGTAACCAAAACTTTAATCCCAAAGAGTCTCACAAAATGTATTACAAATGACAGCATGAAAAAAAGTCTTGCACAGTAACGCAAAAGTTCAACTCTACAGTGTACCCTTAAACCAGCAGGACACTGATCCTTTGATGTCTTAGGTTTCCAAATAAAAGATCCAAACAGCTATGTACTTGTAGGCAGCATCACAGAAGGAACGTCTGTGATCTAGCAGAGGTGGACTCTTGAAATTTACCTGATTCCATACCAGCCAGGAAACCTCTGCCCAGGATAAAGACCGGTTCCATTTTTAAAACCACGCTCACCTAGTTTCGTGTGTGGCCTTTCTCTGTACCTGGTCGCACACCTGTACACTATTATCTCAGCTATGAAACAGGTCTTGTTTAATTTTTGCCAGTTTTGTTTCTGGAACATTAGAACATCACACTTGAACTAGGCAGAGCTTAGAGGTTTATTTTCAGTCTGTGCAAGACTAAAGTTCAAAGCAAATTTAATTTTGCTTAAGGGAACATTGTAAAGTAACAATTCTGGTATTATATGCTTTGTATGATCCATCTCAAACCAGAGAGAATTACATTGTTGTGTCACTGTTCCAAGACACAAAGGTGAACAGCTAAAACATCTTAAAAACGCATCAAGCTTATGAAGTCTCAAACAAAACTTGGATTTTCTGTACATACTCCCGTCAGTGAAGTTAATTCCTGTACACCACTTATCTTGCAAACTGATCTTCTATTTCCTTTCATTTGACCTAGATCGGTTGCGAGACCTAGAGAAGGATCGGGATGGCTTGTGATTTCTCTCCCTAGACAGTGATCTGTCTCCTCCTGTCTCTAGAAAGAGACCTGCTCCGGCTGCGAGAGAAACTTCTCCTTCGTGGAGATCTGCGGGGAGGTGGAGGACTCCTCCTGTGATAATCGTCTCGAGGGCGCCGACCCCAAGAAGGAGGAGGGCCACGATTTCGATTTCTCTTTTCACCATTGGATAGTTCCACTCTGACACGGCAGCCACATAATGTTCTTCCATCTAGCTCACGGACAGCATCCGCTGCATCTCGGGGATCCTTAAATTCAACGAAAGCAAAGCCAGGAGGGTTTCTAGCAACCCACACACTCCACAGTGGTCCATAATAGCCAAAAGCCCGTTCCAGCTCCGTCTTGTTGCCAAGATTCCCTACGTACACCTTACAGTCCAATGGGCAGGAATCACGATGCATCTCGAGATCCGGGGTTAGAAATGCGGAGGTTCAAAACCACACGCGCCCAGAGGATCTTCTCGCTCCCCTCCAACTCCAACTCAGCCCGTCTGCACACACACACACACACACACACACACACACACACACACACACAAACACACAGTTACCCGGCGTCCATGAAATGGCCTGTGATTAAATTCTTAAGGAAATAGGCATTGTGTTGAACTAGACACACACACATAAACACACACACACACACACACACACACAAACACGCACACAAAAGAACAGGAAGGTTAAGATAGGCAGAATCATGCCTCCCCAACATATCTCTATCTTAGTTCCCAGAATCTACTAATGTTGTATCACATAGTAAGGGGAAAATAGCACTGCTAATTAGCTAATCTTGAGCTCAAGATATTCTCTTGTATTATCTTGGTGAACCCAATATTATCACAAGAGTTCTTAAAAGTAGAAGAAAGGCAGTAGAAAGGTTGTCAGAAAGGATGCTGAAATACTGGCTTTGAAGGTGGGAGGAAATACAAACCCAAACAGTCCAGTGCCTCTAAAAGCTGAACAAGACAAGAAAATCAATTCTCCCCTACAATGTCCAGAAGGAAAGTACTCCTGGTAATACTTTGATTTCTTAGCCCAGTCAGACATATTTTAGACTTCTGACTTTCACAGATATTATATACTAAATTTGATTTGTTTAAAGCTATCATGATGATTTGTTACAGCAGTGAATAGAAAAATAAAAGAAGGGCTTTAGGTAGGAAAGTTTTTTTAAAAGCCTCTCTAAAAAGATGTCTTTTACTTCAGTAGTGTCCCAAATTTTCTGATCAAGAAGATTATGGGGCCAAAGAGGAAAGTGATCGATGACATAGAGTGGGCCTAAGGAGAGTCACATGGGGAGAAGACTCTCTCTCAGGCTTTCACAGAGAGCACATTGGCCAAGCAATGGCTGTGACTCATCCACATGGCTGCACTGATAAAGGTTCTACAATCTGAGGTACAGGATCTCAGGACAAATCCTGAGGGCATTTCACTGACCTTCTCAGACCAAAAAGCTACAACTCTTGTTGCACAGGTCCTGCTTTACCTTGGTCTTAACCATCCAGTAGAAAAGTATGAAGATGAAATATAAGAAATAAAGCCATGCTGTTAAGTTGAGCTGTGGGGGACTCAGGTCAATAATTTCTGACATTTCCAGTTAAACAGAAGACCCAATGCTATTATGGGCTACTGGACTCTTTTAGAATATTTTGCTGAGTTTACACACCTATAATATTCAATAACGGAACTTAGAAAAAATGGAGTATACCGATGAATGTCCATTTTGTATCTGTGTATTCAAAGAGGTTGGGATAGATATATAGTTGCATTCTCTTAATGAATAGAATGGTTTGTTCTAATGGTGTTTGTAAATAGGATCACAAGTCCGCATCTTGTACAGCAATTAACCACTAAGAAGAATATATGCAGTGTATTATTTGTTGAAACTGTACTTCCGATTTGATTTGAAACTGTCTCATTGCTATCTGTTTATCAATAAAACTTTGAAAAAAAAATAAAAATAAAAAGATGTCTTTAAAAAATTTTAAAAATAAAAATAAAAAGATGTCTTTGCATTTGACGTAAAGGCCTAGAAGGATGTCACACAAAAAGCTGATCATAGTATATTCCAGGTGGAGAAAACAGTGAACTCAAGACTGAAAAGAGATTTATATGCTATGAAAACTGATGGATATCAGAGTAACCTAAGTTTGGTGACTGAGGGAGAAAATAGTTAAGAAGAGACTATATTCAGATAGGAGTACCTTTTATGCAGGTCTGATAGGTCATATTATGAAAGTTAGATTTTTACTCCTAGTACAATGGAAGAAAGTGAATGTTTTTAACATATGTATGATACAATGTGTCTCATGCCTTTTAAAATCATACTTCAATAGAAGTATAACAAGCACAAATTATAGTGTACAGCTCAATATACTTTATAGTGAACATACTCAAATATCTACCACCTAGATCAAGAAAAACAAACTGTCCAATCTCTGAAACCTTACAGTACTGATTTCCAGTCTCTACCTCTACCATTATCCAGTACCCTCACTTTCATTATCATTTATATAGTTTTTCCAATTGCTGAGATTTACAGAAATAGAAGCATACAATTGTTTTCTTTTGCTTGTGAATATTTTGCTGAGTATTATAATTGTGAAAGTTAATCATGTTGTTACATGCACTTCCAAAAAATTGATGTTGCTGGATACATTTTTGTTTACACAGTAACAATATATTTATCCATTCTATTGGTGAAGTACATGTGAATTGCTTCCAGGATTGAGCTCTGATGAGCTTATGTAGCTGATGATAAAACAAGTGGGTGCAAGGAAGTTTTTAGGGATTTACAAATTCTAGTCTATTCTGTTATATTCTATTTTTAATCTAGGTGGTAGATAATTGAGTATCTTTACTTTATAAAAATGCAATGGGTTATATACTATGATTTATGCATGTTATTTTGCGCACACATGTATGCATTTCTATCAAGTGTATATACACCTATGAGTGAAATTACCTAGTTATATATCTGTATTTATATTGAATTTAGTTAATGTTGTTAGTTTTCCAGAGTGAGTACTGTTCACTGATAATATGCAATTGTTGGAGTTGTCCCATCTTTTCCAACACTTAAAAATGTCTGCTTCTATTCAACCATTTTCTTGAGTGGGTGAACACATTTCATTGTGATTTAATTTTCCATCTTTGATGATTAATGATGAAAGTTTTTGCTTATCAGTTATTTGGATATCCTCTTTCATTAAGTGGCTGTTCACTGGCCTGGTACTTGGGATTTTTTAAAGATAATTATGAATTCTGTGAGTAGTTGGAGTAATTATTTTAGACAATTTTATGCATTTGTTTGGTTTTCATGCAAGATAAATGAAGTTGAGATATTCATAGAGCATTTATAAGTTTTTCTTCAGGGTGGAAATGCTATAGGAATGCAGATATGCTGTACAATACCATTAAAGTTAAATTCATCTGAAAATTAATCCCACAACTGTGAGTTAAACCATGTTTGATCTAATCTGTTAAGATACCTTACTCTTGTCCTCCTCAATAACAAATTTAAGAAAGTATCAAGCTGAGAGTACAGTTCTGTGGTAGAACAATTACCTTTCCTGAGTCTGATTCCCAGTGCTTCAAGAAAAAGAGAAAGAAAGAATGAGACATACCCTTTTATGAACTGAATTTATAAATGAAATGGTATCTCTACACACAAGCTTTACAGAAATTCAGTGATTTGGGGAAAGAAAGTGCAATGTGAAATATAATTTAATTTAATGCCCGCCAGGAAAAATAATTTTACTAGTTAGATAAATTCTGAGACATAAATATGTGGAGGAGAAAGGGTATGTTCAATTAATGGAATTTCTGGCTGCCAGCCCAGAAAGATTCTGTGAAATCTTATGCTACAAGGTGAACGGGCGGCTTGAGCAAGTGGCAAGCCAGTCCAGAATGAGGGGGCTCCGCCCAACCATAAATTAACTTTGTACTGCACATTTTATTGCTCTCCCCTGCATCCTGGCAGGCTTTGGACCATTGTCTTTCCCTTTGAGCTGGCTTGCTTTGTTTATTGTCTTTGAAAGATCACTTAGCTAGAATTCTCAGTCTTTCCTCTTACCTTCTTAGAGTCTTTCTAATTTTTGTCCCTAAGGTAGCAAAGTCAGAGCAGAGCCTTTTTTGTTGCTATTGTTTATCACACAGTTATTGGCTATGATAAGTAAACTGGGTTTTTTTCATCTTTCGAATCTTCATAATTTCGGTTTGTCATTTTACTGGACCATCTCAGGTCCTTTCTTTTATCAGAGGGCAAGGACCCCATCCGTCTCCGCCTTCTGAAGATGAGGCTGCTTTTTGTCCCTGCACTTTGCAGCAACAGCCTCTGCAGTTCTTTCTGCAGCCCCGAGCAGAGATGCTTGTAGGCAGGAATGCTGAGCAGTCACACATTCGAGGTTGACAGGTCGGGCGCTAGGCCACGTCCCATACACCACTCTCCTTCCACCACAACTTCCTCGGTTTGTTCTATATTTGAAAAGCTGAGGGCTAAATTAATTTCCCAGGGGCGGAGGTGAAGCGCGCAGGAGGGAGTGTCTGATGGGTGAAAACTGCAGTCGACTCGCCCTCTGCTGGTTAAAAATGTGAACTCTCGCCGCCAAAGCAGCGAGAAAGAAAGCAATCCGTGGAAGGATAAATTATAACTAAAATTCCACTTGATATAACCTATTTGCCAACCTCAAATTTGTCAGTCTCAAATAGTTATTTGTTATTCTTTATCGAGCATCAAGAATTAAGTAGCTTCTAATTCTAAGATGTAATCCCAGGCAACACGCTATCCTGAATCTGTTTTAATTTGCTCTTGTTTTTTTGCTATTTAAAACCGTGAATTAAAACCCTCACAACGTGGTTTTTTTTTGTCTAATTAGTTGCTAGGCAACTGGAAAATGACACCTAAACCAACACTTGCGCTTCACTTTGCCTAAGACAGTAATCTTATGTGAACAAAAAGACAGCTGATGTTTGTTTTTGAAATTAATTCACTGGAAAAAGAGAAAAAGCACTGTCTTCAGGCTGGTTTCTCAAAGAACCTGACAGCTTTGTGCTAAAGGAGATATTGGCCGCCATAACTCACGGACTTTTGTACCGCCTTTTCTGTCTTACGCATTTTGTCGGAATAAACCAAAGGGTAATAAACCAAAGGGAGGCTGGGTAAAATCTAATGTCTGTCTCAGAGCAAGGCACCATTTACAGGACATGTAGATTCCAGCGGTGAATGAGAAAAAGGAAAGACAACCAAACAAACACAGGATTTTGCTGCAGGGGGTATTATATGATACCAGTTGATTTTCCTGCCCCTCTGAATGCCCCCGAAGTTAAGTGGTTTCTAACCCCCTCCACATCTGGTATTATAAATTAGTCACGCGGCCTTTGGAACCGGTTGGGATTGGCCAGTTACTCCATCAGGTGAAAATCTCTGCAGCGAGTCCTGGGAATAGACTGGGTGGTGTCGCTGTCCACGTACAGAGTGCTGAACTCTAGGCGTGGCCAGGGAAATTTCCTTTACATGACAGCTTCCGGTAAGGCGGGGTCCGAGTCGCTCTCTAAAAATCGGATCCATCTGCCACCTGGTGGTTGATGAGGGAAATGCTATTGATAAAGTTCAAAAAGTAGACTGAGACCCTACACTCAAAAACACAAATTAGAGGGCTTTGGGAATTATAAACCTCAGCAGGTGGTTTTTGCGAGATATATTTTTAAAGGTCAGACTGAGATACAGAAAAATAGAAAGTTTCTAGAATAATTCTAACTTCCATCCAAGAAAATAAATCTACAAATATGTTTAAATTTCTCCAAAATATTTTTAAACTTCTCCAATTTACAAATATGTTTAAATTTACAAATACGTTTAAATTTAAACTAAATACTTATTTGAGTATTTTCTATAGTGTTAAAAGAATATATTTGATGAAAATGAACACTAAGGAATCTCAGCTAAACATATTCAAGAAAATTTAACCTTGAGTACTGTTCTGTACTGTACTGGTCTGTTTCTAAAAGACAAAAAATGTCTCCTATATATGACAGTATTATATTTAGAAAGTTCTAGTCATGTTTCTTTTAGTGTTTTTCCACAGTGAGGATACAAATTATAAGACAGTTGAAAATATAGGGCACTTATGGAATGCTTACTAATTCTGGTGTTTGCATGTTTGCTGTTTTATACAAAGATGATTAAGTCACTGTAAAATATGTATATACACCTTCAAAGAAGATGTACTTTGATATCTTCACACATAGTTATTATTTAATATATCAGAAGAAAAACAGTAAAGAGAGACGAGGACATTCCCCATTCAAATATTTTTGTCAAAAATATATGAGGTGAGTACTTTTTAAACAACCTAGGAAGTCAGAATTCTAAATGATCATTTCATTTCTATAAGTATCTAATAGTAATCTCTTCTTTACAATTAGTTTAATAACAAGTGATTGTTATGTAGCCAGAAAATACAGCACCTATGGAATGTTCAATGGATGAGTTTGAGCAAAACCAATTCTGGCAAATTAAGAAAAAATTATTTCCAAAACAAATATCAATTTCATTTAAAAAATAGATCTGTCTTGGTTAACTTTATCAACTTGGTATTTAAAAAAAACTCAGTATTTAGAATTCTTGTATTTTTTTCTTTTAGTCATACATGGCTCTTAACAGAGAAACTAGTAGTTAACATTTCTGTTTTAAAATTCAGAACAAGTTTTATTGACAAAGTATTAATTTAAATAAAGTTTAGGGTTGAATTTAGAGTTGTTAATTAAACTATTTTCAATTACAAAATGGAGAAATTGATCAGAGTTTAATAAGTAGAATAAGTATTATTCTAGTTTCCCCATTTGATTAAATTAGAAAGTTGCCAAGCACTTCTAATTTCATGGAAAGGCACCTGTAGTCTATATTACCAATAAAAAAACCAAACATGAATACAGGCATGAAAGCCATCTGCTTAAAATAAGAATGTAATATAAATCTGGTCTATTAATGAGATTGGTTTATGCCATGGCTTCTTATATTACTGAGGGAGAAGGGAATACTCACGTGTTGAACAATAAGAGGTGTTGCCACAGACAGCAGCAGGTGTGTGATCAAGAGCAGCTGCCGTAAGCTGAGCTGCGTAAGGAAGATTTCTATCCCTGAAGTATCCTATTTCTGCCAAAATGAATAAGACCTCAAATGCATGGAATGACACAATAGAGGAATAGAATTCTCAAGTAGTAGTAAAGTTTATAAATGTAGCTGTAACCTCAATGTTTTAAAATACATTTACCCCTGAAAATTGGGAGGATTTTTGAGGCTTAAGTAGTATCTTAGAGAAGATCCTAGTTATTCATATGCTTGTAAAAATAACTGATAGTAAATATCAACATTAAAATTCAAAAACTACTTAAAGTTTAAATACAGTAATAGAAGCAGCAAATAGGAGAAATTTCTCCAATGCTATTGTCAAGCACTGAAGATGATAAAATTCTTAACAGAAAAGTTCAGAAACATTTAAACTCATACTTAAGTAAAAATAAGTGATACATTCTATATAACTGTTAGAATAAACTTAAACCTAAACTAATTTTATAAATAGAAAATATAGGCTCTTGAAGAACAGATTATGAGGTAGAAATAATTTGCTATCCACTGTTGGGGCTCAGAAAATGACATGCCAAAGTATGGTGCATTGGCTTACTAAATACATTGGACTAAGACCTTGTAAGGCCTTAGCAGCAAAGTCCCTTTGACTTTTTCTGTGTTTCCCCCAACTGATATGAGTCATACAAATGAAAATTTCTCTTTCTCCCAGAAAGTAATGAAAACTAGAAATCCTCTTTTCAAAGCAAGCCTTAAAACATAGAAGTATTATTCTAACTTTCTTTTGTATTTCTGTATAGGAACTTGCCAAAATAAAATTCTCTGACCTGCTTGTCTAATAGAGCGTCTTAAGATACTTGTTTAAGAAAGGTCTGATCTATACTTTTTAGGAAGGAGATATACCAAGAAGAATCTGGACAAGTGTTCTTGGGTCCTCCTTCCACAATCTATGACCATCATATCATATCCATTTTGGCCGTCATATTTCTACAAGGCTATCCATTTTTTATCAAACTGAAGCATAAAATATTTTGCCCTAGGTCTTGGATCTTCATTTCTGAATGTTCCCTTGTCATGTAAAACTGTGAATAAATAAATTTTCTGTTTTTCTATTAATAATTTATCTTTTATTATGGTACTATCAGCTATGACCCTTACAATAGATGAGGAAGGATAACACTTTACTGTCCCAACATCAGTGAGATTCATTGTATTTTTAATTACATTAGAAACAATTACTAAGTATACTTCTCTGGCATACTTGAGTAGGTTTTCAAACATGACACTAGATATAGTATAATATCAAAATTCTTTTATGTATATTTTAAGATTTATATAACAAGTAAATATATTGATGAGATTGAAAACAATTCTTACTACATCCTAGAGACCACTCACTAGTAGAATTGTTTTGTGAGCAGTGTATCACCTAGGTTCAAGCAGTCTCTCCAAAGACCATTAATTATTTATAATAAGAGTTAAAAGGTACATTTCACCTAGAAATTTGATTGATATTATTGCATGATCAAGCTGCCAAACTTAGTACTGTATCCCTAGTGACAGTATAAAATGTGCCTCCTGATATAGTACTTTTACAAGGGTATGACATCACCTATGTGGTATTTTTACCAAAATATTTAACCTGAATTTAATCCAACGGAAGTGATAAAAACTCTAAATAGTGAGATATGCTATAAGAACTTCTTAAAGACAGCAACGTTGATGAGTGGGAAGAGAATCACAAGTTCAAGGCCAACCTGGGCAACTTAGGCTCTGTTTCAAAAGTTTTAAAAAGGGATAGGGATGCAACTCTGTGCAAAAAGGGAAGGCATCTTCTTAAACAGGAGGAGAACTAAGAAGCCATTGTCATTAATAAAATTTTAAAAATTGTCATAAAAAGTTCTTCTCAACTGTAACAGTTAAAAGAAACCAAAGAAACATAATACCTAAAAGCAACACAGTATTCTTAGTTTTACCCTAGACTTTAAAAAAAAGTCCACAAAGGACATTATTGAAACAATTGGTGAAATTCAGGTATCAAATGTGTATTAGATAATAGTACTGCATTCATGTTAAATTTCCTGAGTTGAAAATGTTATAGGTGTTATGTGGGAGAATGTCCCTATTTATAAAAGGTACATATTGAATTATTTAGGGATTACATATTATAATATTTGCAACTAACAGCAAAATGAAATATTTACATATTAGTTAGCTAGGTACATATTTCATATCACAAGTGAAACAAAACTCTCCCAAAATTAGTAGCTAAGAACAACACTAATCCCTAGTCATGTGCTTTCAAAAGTCATGTTGTGTCTAGAACTGTTCCACATACTCCTCAGTATTCTTTAATCAATGGGTAATCCAGAAGGTGCTCTTATCATAAAAGTGGCAGAAAAGTGAGAAAATAAGCCTAATACTTAACACAATTCACATAACAACTCACTTTATCCTGCATATTAGTCTCCTGATAATTCCAAAACAAATTACCACAAGTTGGTGGTGCAAAATAGTACAAATTTCTCCCATAATCCTGGAAGCAGAGCTTGAAAATAAGATATTGGCAAGGTTCTGTTGCCTTCTGCTGCCTCCGAAGGATTAGTGTCTTTCTTTGGCACTACGTAGCTTCTGGTGGTTATTAGTGGTCCTTGGCATTGATTAGTTATGGCAGCATCAGTACAATCTCTACATTTATTATCAGACGACTTTCCTTTTGAATGGCCAGGTGCCTCTAAATCTCTTTCTTCAAAGGAAACTGGTCACTGGACATTCCCACCAATAGCGTAGAAGAGTTTCTTCTCCCCTCCCCCACATCCTCATCAGCATTTATTATTACTAGACTTTTTTTGATGATAGCCATTCTTTCAGGGATAAGATATTATTTCAAAGCTTGTGTGTCACACTTATTTCACCTAACATTAGTTCTCAAGCTTCATCCATTCCCCAAGTTTACCTTCCTGTATGACAGAGTAGTACACAAGTTTGCATTGGATATTATAATAGATTCTTGTGTGTTAACACATTAATTTGTCCATAAATAACTTTCTAAAGGTCCTACCTTGTCCTATCTCTTAGAGCTCATAGTGGTAATTAAATTTTAATGTGAGATTTGGAGCAGAGAGAATATATCCGAATTATAGCCCCTTATATTACCTATCCTCACCATCTGCATGAGTGCCTGGGTCTATATCTCATTGTATGTTTATCTTGCATTTCTTTGATTATTAAATATTGACAAGGCAGGATACTGTTCAATATATTTTTAGTTATCTGGATATCTAGGAAGTGAGGCAAAAGGATCATAAGTTTGAGCTCAGGCAGGGAAGTTTAGAAACTTAGTGAAACCTTGCCTCAAAATAAAAAAGGGGCTTGGAAACTAATGCAAGTGCTATGGGTTCAATTCCTTGTACCACCACTACCACCCCAAAATCCATTGATGTTATTCATCATCATCAAAAAGGAGGCTTTTAAATGAAATATTTTTCTAGAGATTCCAAATTATTCTCAGGATTCTGTCATTCTCAAAAGTCTCGACAAATCATTGTCCAAATTCTTTTTAAAAATCAATAAATTAAAAAACACAGAGTTCTATTTCCAGCATCAAAACAAGAAATTTCTTGAGTTGAAAAACCAAGAAATAGACAGAAGAGGGAGTTGGGGAAAGAGATACATCTATGTATTTTGGCAGGATGGTTGGGACAACTGTACTGTGGATTTCTGCTGTTCTATGGAAAGGAGAAGTTAATGCTTAATTTGTTTTGTCTACCTTTTTCAATTGTTTGTCATTTTTCTCTTCTTAATTTCTTACATATTTGTTTCTTTCTTCCAATTCTGTATGCATATATCTGGTAATATGAATAACTACTTGGAAGACAATACTATGCATTACCAAAAATAGTGTGAAATACATATTATTTTGTTAAGTGAAATTCTGTATTACTTATAATTTTTCTGTTCTAATACTATTTTGTACTCTTTAAAAATAAAAAACTAAAGAAAAAAATAGTACTTTTCTTTCATTATTATTTTCATAATTTTAAACTTTCAGATAAAATTGTATGTTTTCTTGTACAGTATGATGTCTTGAAGGATGTACATATTATGGAATGAACAAAAGGGGCTAATTAACATATGTATTATCTGCTGTATTTATAATTTTTATGGTGAGAGTGCTTAAAATCTACTTTCTAAGCATTTTCCAAGGATACAACATATTGTTATTAACCCTAACTACTATGTTGCACAATAGGCCTCTTGAACTTATTTTCCTAACTGAAATTTTTCGTTCTTTAATCAACATATCTCCAAACTACTGTCCTGACCAAGCTCCTGGTGACCACCATTCTATGATCTAGTTCTGTGAAATAAACATTTTTCAATCCCACATATGAGTGAAATCATGTCATTATGGAAAACAGGATAGGCATTCCAAAAAAAAATAAATATAGGCATAGTGGCACACATTCCAGTAGTCTGGGATGCTGAGGTAGGAGGATTGTAAGTTTTGCCCATTTGGACAACTTAGCAAAACTGCGTCTGAAATTTTTAAGAAATGTTGTAAAAGCCTGGAGATATAGATCAGTATAAAGGCTCTGGGTAGGACTGGCATTATGGCAAGTGTGTGTGTGTGTGTGTGTGTGTGTGAGAGAGAGAGAGAGAGAGAGAGAGAGAGAGAGAGAGAGAGAGAAGAAAGATCTAGCTGGATCCTTATGATCCAGCACTTCCACTATTGGATATATATATATATCCAAAGAAAATGATAACAGTGTCAAAGATATATCTGTATTCCTGTTTATTGTAGACTTGTAAATAGCCAAGATATAGAATCAAATTGTCTATCAACACATGAATGGACAAAATGTGGTAATGAAAATGAACTAAACACTCTGAGAAAAACAGACTATATTCAAAAGGCCATGGACTTTATACACTATACACTAGATATATAGTTTTAAGAAGAGGCAAAACTATACAGTTGAGGGATGCACACCTATTCTACGTGTTAAACATCTAAAAGTTTGAAGGGTTATACATATACATAATAGAGTTTTATTTAGCTATAAAGACCAATGAATTCATGACATTTGTAGGAAAATAGATGGATCTTGAGGTGTTGCTTAAGTGAAATGGGTCAGATACAGAAATTGAAATATTGTATGTTTTCTCTTATATGAAAATTACAAAATATAAATAAAGAATAAAAGCAGAATTTTTGGAGATGAGGGAGGGGGATCAGAAAAAGGAATAATGGGGCAGGCAGGAGAAAGAGGATCATAAGATCAAGATATAATAGCTATACGTACCAATATGCTAAAACAAATGTAAATATTATGTATTATCAGCATGTATCAATTAAAAATATCTGAGCAATGTACATATTACTCTTTCCCCAAAAAAGGTTTAATAGTCTATTAATTCCTTTATGTCAGGATATTGTTAATATGTTATATACTTCCTGTTCTCATTCACTTTATTCTCTCTTGGCAAATATGGTTTAGACATTTTTTAAGTGGTACTAACTTTTTATATAGCATCTAGGGTTTAAGATGCCATATGAATTAGGAAATAAAAGCTTTCTACAACGAACATGATGCAGAGTGTCAAAAGTTAAGTTCTAGTTATTATATTGCTGTGGCTGGAGAAGTGACTTTATCATTTGGGGATTTTCCTTTCTTCATTTGCTTTTTAAAAGGTGGGCAGGGGGACTAGATGTTATGTTTCCGCATTAAAGTCCAAAGCTAAACTTACCCACTATATTAGGTAGGCAGAAAAAATGTAAAGAATTTTGATTTTGGAGTTGAAAAAAATAAATTGAATTTTATCTCTAATATTTACTAGGGAGGGAAACTTTGGTATGATCTCTCTCCTGTCTTAGTTTCCTCATCTTTTAAAAAGAAATGTCTTCCTCACAGGGTCATTGCAAGCACTGAATCAGATAATGCATGGAAATCACTTGACATCACACCAGTACATAGAAATCACATCGGTAAATATTACTGCTATCACAATCATGTGACAAGCTGCCAGTAATTCCCTAAGCATTTGAGGATTTTGGGGCAGGAACTGCACTTGTACAAATAAGGAGGCAAGTTGACCTGGTCTCCTGTTAGTTTACCTACTGGACCTTGGGTTCCTGAACGACATTTGCCTACCACCTTTTAGTTTCCTACTGACCCTTTCACCACACTCCCCTGCCTTCTCTCCACTCCCTTTTCTTCCCCTATATCTTTTTTTGGGCCCCCAGAAGATACCAGAACATCCTTTGACATTTCTTTGGTCTCAGGGAAGATTGCCGAGTATGCAAATCTAGCTCAAACTCTGAGCTGTTTGCCCAACACTTCGGTGGCCCAGAGGACTCTGGAGACACAATGACTTCATTTTGAGGCAGTATCCTCATTGGCTTCTCAATTCCCAAGGACTTTTTTCTTCCTGAAAGGGAATTAACAGACGAGTGTACGGTTGCTTTGACAACAAACTTCTAACCTCTGTCCAACTCTTCAGAATGAGAACATACCTATTAATACATTCCATAGACTGGGGAGTTGAGCTCAGTGCAAATTTTCTTTCAGGTACAAAACAGCTTACAGGGCTTGGCTAGTTTCTGTGGCGCTGCGGTTAGACACTGAGAAATCTGAGAGGCCCTTCTGCAGAAGCCTGTGTCAGAAAAGTGAAAGTATATCTGCAGCAGGTGCAAGTGGCTTCACCGTGTGCCTTTGAGAGAACCGATGGCCGTTGCGTGCAGGAAAACTTTGCAAAGCAGGCGAGTGGGGTCTCTTATCCTTTTTATGTGCCTATCTATGGGGAGTACAGCAACCATTCGCTATTCGGTGGCGGAGGAGATGGAAAGTGGCTCTTTTGTGGCCAATGTGGCTAAGGATTTAGGACTGGAGGTAGGGAAACTGTCTGAGCGCGGGGCGCGGCTGGTTCCTGAAGGCAACAAACTGCACTTCCGGATCCACCGCAAGACGGGAGATTTATTTGTGAAGGAGAAACTGGATCGGGAGTCTCTTTGTGGCAAAGCTGACCCCTGCGTTTTATACTTTGAAATTGTCTTGGTGGAGCCGCTGCAGTCCTTCCGTGCAGAAGTGAGGGTATTTGATATCAATGACAATGCACCCATTTTTCTAAATAAGGAACCCCTGTTAAAGATTCCAGAAAGCACCCCCTTGGGTTCACGCTTTCCTCTGCAGAGTGCCCAGGATCTGGACGTGGGCCTCAATGGTCTCCAGAACTACACCCTAAGCCCCAATGCCTATTTCCACCTGCACACCCGCTTCCGAAGCCATGGGCCCAAATACGCAGAGCTCGTGCTGGATAAACCCCTTGACAGAGAGGAACAGCCTGAAATCAACTTGACAATTACAGCAGTGGATGGCGGATCCCCACCTAAGTCTGGCACCGCCAATATCCATGTGGTGGTTCTGGATGTCAATGACCATGTGCCCCAGTTCTCACGACTGGTATACCGTGCTCAGGTACCTGAGAACAGCGCCAATGGTTCTTTCGTGGTCATGGTGACTGCCAAGGACCTAGACGAGGGCTCCAACAAGGAGATAACTTACTCTTTAGCTCAAAACCCAGAAACAGTTCTCCAGACGTTTCAGATCAACTCTCAAACCGGAGAGGTTCGACTCCGAGGGCCCTTAGATTTTGAAGCTATTGAAACATATGACATTGATATTCAAGCTACAGATGGAGGCGGCCTCTCTGCCCACAGCAAAGTCCTGGTGGATGTTGTCGATGTAAATGACAATCCTCCTGAAGTGATGATTTCTTCTGTGTCCAGCCCTCTTGCTGAGGACTCTCCACCACAAACTGTAGTGGCCCTCTTCACAATCCGAGACCTGGATGTTCGAGTGGGAGGAAAAATCACCTGCTTCCTCAAAGAAGATGATCTTCCTTTTCTAGTCAAACCTACATTACGAAATTCTTACTCACTGGTCACTGACAGAAGTTTAGATAGGGAGGATGTCTCAGGCTATAACATCACCCTTGTTGCCATGGATACTGGACCTCCCAACCTATCTACAGAGACTGTGATAGAGGTGCTAATTTCTGACATTAATGACAATCCTCCAGTGTTTCAGGAAGAATCCTATATCTTAACTGTTCGAGAAAATAATAGCCCTGCAATTTTTATTGGCAAAGTCTATGCTGAGGATTTAGATTTGGGTGAGAATGCCCAAGTAACATATTCTCTGCTGCCTCCCAAAAGTGGAGATCTATCAGTCTTTGCTTACATCTCCATAAATTCAGACAATGGGAAGCTCTATGCACTAAGAACCATGGACTACGAGGCCATTCAAAGCTTTCAGTTTGTGGTAAAGGCAGCTGATGGGGGCCTCCCATCACTGAGTAGTCAAGTTACTGTCAGAGTGGTTGTGCTGGATGACAATGACAACCGCCCAATGATCTTGTACCCACTGCAGAATGGTACTTTGCCCTGTAATGACCTGGTGCCCAGGTCTGCAGAGGCAGGCTATCTAGTGACCAAAGTGGTGGCTGTTGATGGTGACTCTGGTCAGAATTCTTGGCTTTCATACCATCTACTTAAAGCTACTGACCCTGGGTTATTCTCTGTTCAACGACAAAATGGGGAAATCCGTACATTGAGGCAGATAACTGAGAGAGATCCCATGATGCAGAAACTTGCCATTATTGTTCAGGATCATGGCCAACCAGCTCTCTCCACTACTGCCTCACTCAATATCCTGCTGGTAGATGGCTTTTCAGAGCCCTACCTACAGTTCCGGGATCCAGCTACACATTCTCAGAAGGTAAACCCGTCTACTAGATACCTGGTCATTTCTCTAGCTGTGCTTTCCTTTCTTTTTCTGTTTTCAGTCACAATGATTTCCATTATACACATCTATCAGAAGATTAAACATAGAGACAAGTTCACAATTCAAGAACATTTCTATGATGATTGTAATTTCCCTAACAATCTGGTACAAGGAGGAGGTGATGGATCTTTATCACAGCCTTGTGCATATGACATGTGCTCAGCCACTGGCACTGGAAATAGCGAGTTCCGGTTTCTTAAGCGTTTCATGCCCAATTTCCCTTTCCCCCAAGCCACTGGAGAGGTAAAAACAGAGGATGGCTGCTCTTTACCTCCAGATTCTAATAGGAATAGGTCTCAGGGGTCAGAGGGCCATGCTCGGGTGTCTGATAACTATATGTAGCTCTTACTAACAGCTCTTGGTGACAGAAGAATGCACTTGTGTGCAAAGTTCTTCCATCTTCATTCAAACAAAAATAGTAATAGATTGTAGTTTTAGTGGAGTCAGAGGAATGCCTGGTTTGGTAAAAATGGAAAATTTAGAGTGAGGCTTGGTTTACTATGTGCAAAACAGTTATCCTAACCCTCAGATCTTATATTTGTAATATTTTTGTGCTTGAAATTGTTTGAGGAAATGTCATTATCTGTGAACATATGTATGGTAGGAACTTCAAATTTTCATCTCTTTTATACTAGGCAAGTAATGAATGAATATTTATGTTTCCTCTAGAAGTTTGTTGGTTCTGGTCCAGAAAATACTTAGTCTCATGGAGACAGCCTGCTATTTTACCTTTATTTTTCAGTAGAAAGTTAAGTGTACATAAGAAAGAAAAGTTGCTTCCAGTTTTGATACATTAGGAAGCAATTAGGTTTGACAGAAACAGTTTTATATTCAGAAATTTCTAGATTTTTGTCCCTGATTAATGATTATCTTTGAACCAACAGGTTGAATGTTATCATAGTCATGAAAATGCCTAGTGGATCTAGTAAGTGGTTGTCACAGATAGGTTGCTGAGAGAAAAGGTAAAGGGGAAAAGAAAGTATTTGCAACTGCAAGTGAGGACAGATAAAAAGCTGCAGAAATTCAGTTCAGGACTGTTTTAGAATTTAATGTAGATTTCCCATTGGTTGTTTATGGTCTAAGTCCAGTTTCAAATCTCTTTCATACCCATATATCTATCTTTACATTCTCAGAGGAAAAAAACTATCTGAATATGAAGAATCAATGAGGATAAAAAATAAGTTAGGGCTGCTATATTTAGTAAATGCTATCAAGTACTTTATTTTATTTTAAACTACTTTATAGTTCACACAACTATAAAATAAAAGGATATTAAAAGAAAAAAATTCTGCCAGTGAAGTGGCCTTTAAGAAAAATACACACTTTCAGTTAAGTGCTCAATTTGATGGTAACCCCATCTTTCCTGTCTGAGCATTCTGAATGATGACATGGAAAACTGAGGAAAAAAGAGGTATTTCTAGTAAGTCATTTGTAATTAAATGGGGTAGAGAAATAATTTACGATTCTTTTTTAAGCTTCTTTTTGATGACAGCTATATTATTCTGGGCTCTCTGCAATTGAAAAATCAAATATCAAAATATTAACTTATTTTAAGGATAATGCTAATACTAATTGTGCTTAAAAATTAAATGTTTGCTTTAAATGTGTCTTATTTTTGCAAATTTATATTCACTATGATACATCTTCCTTCTCAAACAGGATACAACATTTGTACATGGACTTGTAATGGTACAGTAGTAGTTTTTACAATATACCATAATGTATTTATTGATATTTGTTTCATTCTTGGACTTATGACTGACAACTAATGGTTGTTCACTGGTGGCCAGGAATATATTAAAATTTAGTGCTGTTATTTTTTAAATGTTGGAGATTCTTAGGGCAGAATTGGTGTAACCAATGGATGCCCTCAATATTTTCTTTAATATTTTGAGAATGTATGAAATAAATGAAAAGTAACAATGAAATATTTTCTTTCTTTCTTTCTTTCTTTCTTTCTTTCTTTTTTTGGCAGAACTAGAGATTGAACTCAGGCCCTTGTGCTTGCCAGGGAAGTGTTTATTCCACTGAGCCATCTCCCTGCCCCAATATTTTCTCTTTAATGTTAAATATTTTCCATACATGAGTTACAATCATGCTTATTTGGAGTAAAAGTCTTTCTTGCACAAAAGATTGTTCCAGGATATTTGGGTTAGGATTGGTTGAGGTGGGCTGACATCATGGGCTTTAAGGGAGCAAGAACAGAGGACTGACTTTTATAGGTAAGCCATAATTAGTGAAATGAGATTAGGTAAGAATTACTGAACTAGATATATATGACAATATATAATGATCTAAACATAACAGAGTCTTGTTTAATGTCAAGAATAAGGAAAGAAAATGGTAGATAGCAGTGATTTTTAGACTGGAGGTCAAGCAACAATTAAGTGCACACATGTGCACATACATACAAGTTGTGATAAATATATATAATGTTTAAATTTTTTAAAAATTCTGGCAAGTGTGATGACCTCATTTTGATTCTCAGTACCTCCCTAAACAAAACACAATAATTTTAAAAATTATTGCAATATAGATTGTCATTAGTCCCCCTCAAAATACTTAGTATATCTTCTAAGATACTTCTTGCTTTATTCTTTTCTTTTCTTTGAGTCAAGGTCTCATTCTCTCATTCAGGATGCCCTTGAACTCATTATGTAGCTGTAGCCCAGGATAGTCTCGAACTCATAGCAATTCTTCTATAATTCTTTAAGTTTCCCAGGCTGAGTTTGAATTTGAGATTTCCCTGCTTCAGCCTCCCAAAGTGCTGTCATTACAGGCATACACCACCACACTCAGCTTGGCTTTGAGACTTTTGGAAAATACTAATCAGTTATTAATTGAATGCTTCTGAGTTTGGGATTATTTGTCTTGTTATAATATTGAGGTTATGCATTATTTGGAAGAACAGCAAAAAATGATGTGTGTCAATGCATATCGACAGCAACATGATGTCAGTACATCAGAATATTAACATTTTTAAATTGTAAAATCATGTAACATTAACTTACCATGTTAAGCACTTTAAGTGTGCATAGTGCAGCAACATTATGGTGATGTTAATCTTCATTATGTCATTGTGCAGACTAGGCAAGTACTCTTCCACTGAGTTACATCCTCAGGCCTAAAGTGATCTTAATCTTGGTCATTGGTTAAAATAATATCTACCAAGCTTCCCCACTGTAAGTTAATATTTTTCTTTGTAATTAATGAATATTCAGGAGAAGGTACTTTAAACTGTGCAAATGCCATGTTTCTGCTTAAATTAACTTTACTATACATTACTGGATATTTCTGGAGGCAATTAAAATGGTGGCATTCCATTGGTGAATTTCTATTTTCCTCATACCCAAACTAGGAGTACCCGTCACTTCTCTTGTGCTTAGTTACTCTTATCTATGGACTCATGGATGTTTAGTATTTGAGTTATCATCCAGTGCTATCATTTAGTTGTTATTTAGCAAGCCTTAGTAGCTCAGACAAAGTGCAGACTGTATGCTTGGAGTTACCTACATAGAACAAATTTGGTTAAACTTAGAATTTCTAACCCTCTATGCTAGATTATTTTTAATACACAAATAACTTTAAACTTGAGGTTTATTCATAACTAACATTTTATCTTTAAAAGAAAATATAATGATGTTTTAATTTTAATTAATGCTTTTAAATTTTATTTAATAAAGTATTAAATATATTAAACAATGAAAATTTCATCTTTATTATGCAGACATGTTTATATATTTATAAGCCAAATGTAATAGGAGCATCACCTTAAAATAAATGTGTATGTTGACATTAAAGATACAGGTATATAAGAAATGGAATTGGTTGTCTGATTTTTATGTAATTCTCTTAAAAACAAATGCATTATTTTATTGGGTCTGTAATTTTGTTGATATTGATTTAAAAATAAAATTGTCTCATTCCTAGAAGAATCCATACATTTATAATTCTGCCTTGTCAACATGTTTTCTGTAGATTTTAGTATCTTCAAATTATGCAACCATATTCCTCTTCAGCCAGAAGGTAATTTCAAAAACTATGTAATGTTTTTAAATAAATTATTTTGTTATTGGATTTTTATATATTTTTATTATGAATACAATTGCATTTATTGATAACATTTATTGAACTCAGTATGTACCAGATTATACATGTATTCTGCTGTTGCTGCTGCTGCTGCTGCTACCGCTCTTGTTATTTTGGAGCCTCTGGGCAGTTATGCACTAGAGATTTGTGTCATATGGAATACACAGGAAGCAGTAAGGAAACCCCAAAGAACTCATCTCTGGGTCATTGTTCAAGTCCCATGATCCCTGGACAGTCCACCTTCTTTCTGCCTTTCAGGGTTCTCCTATCCTTGGTCATTTGGTTATATATATATA
>NW_004524761.1:4729609-4734766 GCF_000260255.1 Octodon degus | reverse complement strand
TTTTTTTTCTTTTTTGGCAGAACCAGGGATTGAACTCAGGTCCTTGCGCTTGCCAGGGAAGTGCTTATTCCACTGAACCATCTTCCCAGACCCTGAAACAGAATGATAAAAAATAAAATAACAAAAGGTTCTTTCAGAGCTAGCAAGATAACTCAGTGGACTAAGTGCCTGCCTAGGCAAGGGTGGGGACCAGTGTTTGATCCCCTGTACTACATGCTGTGCTGGCATTGATTGGCTGTGGGTGCACATGCTTGTAATCCCAGCTCTGGGGAGGCTGAAAGAAGGATGTTCACTATGAGTCCAAGCTGTGTAGTGAGACTCTGTACCAAATACATTTAAAAAGAAAAAGGTTCTTTGGTTTAGCTGGTGAAATAAATTTATGCTTCATTGATCCATGCTCTATTCTATACACAGAAATAATAGATAAAAGTTTAAAAAACAGAAAATTAAATAAAGCAAAAACAAATGTAATTTAAACATAAACAGGAATGAAACCTACATATATACTACAGAGATGAGAAGCTAGCATTGACTGATAGCTATTATGAGCTATCAGGAACAAAAGTGCTTAAAGCCAGGAGTTAGGACAGGTCTATCTTGTTCATGATGATGGTTGAAAAAACCTGCTAAACCTCCTGGGGAAGCTGAAGGCTCTTTTATACTGTTGCAGTAAGGCCTGACAATGGCTGCAGGCTGGGACAGAGGGAAAGCTATGGTCTCTGATATGATAAGTCTCCTACCTTGACCTTTGGACAATAAATACAGTACTTTCTAGCTTACCTAAAGTAAGTGGCAGTAGTTCAGAACATAGTTGTCATCCAGAAAAAAAGAATCAAAGCAACAAAGACACTGTGCTTAGATTAAGGGTTGCACTAAGTATATGCAGACTGACTAGTCAGGGAAATATATTCTCCCTGTTTCCAACTGGCTCAAACATCATGGTTAATGAGATATAATTTACAGTACCTCCTTCTTATGATTTTTTTCCTGGGGGAAAGTAAGAGAAGGTGAACTGCAAAGCTGAAAAATGACTTGATTAGGGGGCTATTAAACAGTAGTGATTACTAGAGTTCTCTTGTACTTGGGCATTTCTACCCTAAAGTACCTCCTCTCTGCTCTCCTTCATATGATCTTGGCTACTAAAGACTACATCTGCCCATGCCTCTTCCCTATACACATTATCAGAAAGAATAGTTGATAACAAATCTGCAATGATACTTCAGAAACAAACTATTAGAGTTATCAGAAATGAGTTTTTTTATGTATTTAGTACAGTGTCTACAGGGTCTCACTACACAGATCATACTCGTAGTGATCCTCCTGTTTTCAGCCTCCCAAGCACTGGGATTACAGGTGCATGACCACCACACCCAGGCTCAGTCACCATCTCAGTATGCCCTGGGAGTAGGGCTGGCATGGCATGCTGGGGATCAAACTGCATCCTTGCATTTGCCTAAGCAGGTGCTTTAATCTGCTGAACTATCTGGCTGGCCCTAGAACTGAGATATTATGACTATTGAACTAAGGAGTTGAATTAAGCACAATTAAATTATGGAAAGAAATAAACTTCATGAAACAAGAACTACAGTTTTTGAAAGCGGAACTACTAGGCAAATAGTAATTATTAAAAGATATAATAGAAGAGGTGAGTAATAGAAAAGATAAAGTTGAAGAACTAGTGAATCAGAAGATCACTTTGAAAAATTCTCCCTGAAGAAAATAAAAAACAATTGAAAGATATATAAAATGACATATATAAGATAAAATAAATGACAATGCACAAAACTCTGTACTATAGAAGAAAAATAAATGAAATGGAGAGAATAGGGTTTTTTTAGTACTAGGAACCAAACTCAGGATATTCTGCTTGCCAGGCAGGCACTGTACTGCTGAGGTATATACCCAGCACCTGAGAATACTTTTTTTTATATAGTTTATTAAATCCTCTTGTGAAAATAGGCATAGTTTCAGGTCAACAGTTTCTGACACCGCCAGTCAAGTGGAAGACCCAATACTACCATGGACCACTGGACTCCCTTAGAACACCCTGCCGAGTTAACACACCTACAACATTCAAATGATGGAACTAAACAAAAAAAGGGGATACAGATGAATGTCCATTCTGCATCTGTATATTCAAAATGGTCAGTTAAATTCTCTTAATGAATAGAGGGATCCATTCCAATAGTGTTTGTAAACAGGATATCATGTCTGCATCTTGTACAGCAAACAACCACCAGGAAGAGAGTACGCAATGTGTTACCTATTGAAACTGCCCTATCAATTTGACTTGAAACTGTCTCATTGCTATTTGCCTCTGAACAAAATTATGGAAAAAGAAAGAGAAAGAAAGAAAGAAAGAAAGAAAGAAAGAAAGAAAGAAAGAAAGAAAGAAAGAAAGAAAGAGAAAGAAAATAGGCATAGTCACTGCAGACAGGCATTGCAGAATCTCTACTCCTTCGGCTTTTTGCCAGCACCAACATTAGTCTTTGCTGTGCCCCTGACTTTATTCATTCTGTTCTTGAATTCTTTCCGCTGCTTTATTGAGGTCTTTTTCTTCTCATACAGGCCGTGTCATGCAAGTCTATGTTTGGGCTCATTTTTCTTCGCATAATCCAAGGAATCATAAATCATGCCAAAGCCAGTGGTCCTGCCACCACCAAAATGGGTTCTGAATCCAAACACAAAAATGACATCTGGTGTGGTCTTGTACAATTTGGCGAGTTTTTTCCAAATTTCTGTCTTTGGTACTGTTGCTTTCCCAGGGTGAAGGGCATTAATGACCATTTACTTCCTTTGAAGAAGTTCATTGATCATGAACTTCCCGGTTTGGATAGTTACTGTGTCATTCATCATAGCAGTGGATCCTCAAACAGCCAGGGAGGGAAAGCCGAGGTAACTGTTTTAGTGTACTCCAGAATTCTTTTTCCCAATTCTTCTTTGGCCAATGTTAGTGTCCTTGAATAAACAACAAAATAGCTCATTTTTCCTTAGTTCGACCACTTACTTAAGGGGCAGATATACTAAAGTAAATTTCATTTTCCTTCTAGTACCATTTGGCCTAACTTCTCTTAATTTTCCTTGGAAATCTCTCCTTTCCTCTACCTTTTTTTTTTAAATGAGCAGAATATATTTATTGAGAGAAAGAAAGCTCCTGTCCAAGAGCGGGACAGGAGGGGGGCCAGAGTGGGTAGTTCCCCCTGAGAATACTTTTTGAAGAAATGATGGAAATAAATGTACAAGAATTAAAGAACACTGAAAGAGAGTTCTAATTTTATTTATTTAATTTATTTATTTATTTATTTATTGGCAGAACCGGGGATTGTACTCAGGCTCTGGCACTTGCCAGGGAAGTGCTTATTCCACTGAGCCATCTCCCTGGCCCCAGAGAGCTCTAATTTTAAAAGGCTTTAGATCTAAAGAAGGGGGCAGAGGACATGCCTAGGCAAACTGTAAGAAAATTTAGGAATATCAACAATAAGCAAAAAGAGAATATATCCAGAGAAGAAAGAAAGTGACAATTTCTCATTCACAACACTGAGTACAAGCAATATATGGAACTGGTTCATGGAAAAGCTAACAAAATAGAAAAATAAAACAACAACTAGTAGTTATGCTCCATTAGCATGCAGGAGAACCGCCAAGCAATTTCAGTGCTAGGTGGCATGTAGCCAGTTCATAGTTTAAAAAAAGAAATATTTTCAGAAATATAATATCTCTGTTGGAGACCCAGGACAGGCCTTCCCAGGTGCACAGATGCCTTTTGCAGGCAACAGACTGGAACCCTGAGACCCAGGAGAGCTGGCTAGTCATGCTGAGTAATTAGTGAGACCAGATAGAAGTGTCTGAAGCAGGAGTGAGGAACTAGTGGCTGGGCTCTGGAAAATTCCACCCATGGAAGATCAGCCCCAGCCCTCACATCCAGAAGCCAAGATTAGCTCCATACCCAGCACAACTCCCATGGTAAACTTGGCTAGAGTATTCAGCACATTTCTGGAATCCGACATGGATACTATCACAGAACTGACACGAGAGGTATTTTACTGCTTTTATTTTCCTTTGTTTGTCTGGCTGGCTATACCTTTCCTGCCTGGCTGGAAATTATCTTCTTCTGTCTTGTATTTTGTGGTTATTTGTTTTGTTATCCCTTTCCCCCTCTTTCTTGAGTCTACATTTTTCTTTCTTTTCTTCTTTATCTCACCTTTCCATTCTTCTTTATCATCCTTGCTTTTTTCACTGCATAGGTTTCTTATCTAACAATTAATTCCTTTCTACTGATCCTCCTTCCTCAATTACTTTTTGAATTTAAACTTTCAAGTGAATAAACACTGTCACTTCCCTCTCTGATTACTCTTCCACATTCTATTTCATTCTTTCCTTCCTGTACTTTCCAGTTTCCCAAAACCAGGGTGAGAATCCTTTGACCTCTAGTCTTGACTGTACTATATTTGACATCATTCATTACTTTATCTTGTCCCATACCTTTTTTTTTCTTTTTAGGGATGGGTCTACAAGATATCAGGGTCTCACTACTAGCTTGAACTTGTAGTGATCCACTTGTTTTCAGCCTCCCAAGAGCTGGGATTACAGGCGTGCGCCACCACACCCAGTCTCAATTTCCCTCTCAGGGTGCCTCAGGGGCAGGGCTGGCACTGCAGGCCCGGGGATAGAACCCCAGGCCCCCATGCCTGCTCGCAAGTGCTTTAATCTGCTGAGCTATTTGGCCAGTCCCTTGCCCCATACCCATCTTAACACCCCCAGGCCCACTCAAAAGGATAAAATTGAGGTCAGAGAGATAGCTCAGTGGTCTAATGCAACTGCTTAGGCAAGTTTAGGCAACACAGGGACTATGGTTGGATCTCCAGCACCACACTCTGTGCCAGCTCTGCCCCCAGGGTTGGCTGAGCCAGCCACACACACACACACACACACACACACACACACACACAAATAATAAATAACATGGCTCCACTAAGGGGAAAATCACTGCATCCAAGAGCATGGCATATGTTTGATTTTTTAACATAACTTTAGAGTTTCCTTTTTTTTTAAATTTTAGGGAAGGGTCTACAGGGTGTTCAGGGTCTCACTACTAGATTGGACTTGTAGTGATCTGCCTGTTTACAGCCTCCAAAGAGCTGGAATTACAGGCGTGTG
>NW_004524761.1:4720022-4728366 GCF_000260255.1 Octodon degus | reverse complement strand
AACTGGCATGTCATGACAAGCAGCCCATATTCAGAAGACCACAATGACAGGCACTCCAAACATGGAACCACTATTACAAATTACCAACTGCAGTGCAGTAGCTTATAAAATGGTAGAAGGTTTTTTTTTTTTTTTTTGGTGGAACCGGGGATTGAACTCAGACCCTTGCACTTGCCAGGGAAGTGCTTATTCTACTGAGCCATCTCCCTGGCCCCAGAAGGGTTTTTTTTTGGAGGCTCGACATGCCTTTAGGGCATTTCTGGCTTGCAGTGACTGTCTGGGTTGGAACCCCAGAAGCTTGAGCTTGAGGGCTTTGTTTAAGCAGGCACTTAAACAACTGAGCTACTGGGCAGGTCCCCGGAACTGGGGATTGAACTCAGGCCCTTGCACTTGCCAGGCAAGTGCTTTTTCTACTGAGTCATCTCCCTGTCCCCTAACTAGGGCAATCCTAGAACACAATGAGATAGATGAAACTGGAAATAAAACACTGGAGCCTTCAGAAATGATAGCAACAGAAGTAAAAAAAAAATGGAAAAGGCTATAGAGAGAATAATCTCTCAGGTAAAAGAAATGATGCTTAAAATCAAAGATATTAGAGAAGATAAAAGAATAGATGAGCTTAGAAAAAGGATGGGAACAAAAAATACCAAACATAAGATACGTAATCCATGAAACAGATTTAAAAATAAATTCAACAGATTAAAACTTGCATTGAAAGTATATGCAACAGACTAAACGAAGAAGAGAATAGAATATCAGATCTTGAAGACAGAATTGCAGCTAGTGATAAGGAAAATAAAGATATTTTAAAAATAGCATGAGATCATGAAAAATCAATTCAACAGCTAAAGATGATGCAAAGAAAAATAATTTAAGATTTATTGGAGTCCATGAGAAAGCTGGAGATAGTAGAAACGCCATAAAGATTCTTCACAGAAATAATGGCAGAAATTTTCCCAAGTACAGATGAAGAATATAATACAAACAAATGAAGGACATATAACTCCAAAAGCCATGACCAAAATAAAACTACACTGAAACATAAAAATGATACTGAATATTAATCATAAAATAGAATATTAAAAGCTATAGGAGAAAAGAACAGATTGCCTATAAAAGAAAGCCAATCAGAATCACGACAGACTTCTCAACACAAACCCTCAAGTCAAGAAGAGCTTGGAGTGAAAACAACTTGCAAGCCAGATTGAATTACCCTACAAACTATCTTCTAAAAATTAATGATAAAATAAGATACTTCCATGACAAAGAACAACTGAAGAAATTCATGGCCACCAAACCAACCCTACAAAGAATACTGAAGACATTCTAGACAGATATAAAATTGACCACAATTTCAAAAGAACGACAACAGAAAGAAATCACCAGGCAAGGCAAACAACTAAACAGAGATACAAGAAGGGAACAAACAGCAGGAAAATAACATGACAAAGGTAAACCAATGTATATCAATTACAACCATCAATACAAATGGCCTCAATTCACCAATTGAAAGAAACAGACTGACAGAATAGATCAAGAAACAAGGGCCAAAAATATGCTGTATACAAGAAACACATTTAATTCAAAAATGAGTTTATAGACTGGAAATCAAAAGATGGAAAACAATCTTTCATGCAACAGGAACCCAGAAAAAATATGGATAGCTATTCTGTTCACATAAAATGTAAACTCTAAAACAAGAATGGTCAGAAGGCATAAAAAGGTCACTACATACTTGTTAGAACAAAACTTTAACAGGAAGGAATAACAAACATAAATATGTATGCACCAAATATGAGAGCAACCAAGTATATACAATTATTAATAGACATGAAAAATCAAATAAATAATTCAATTATAATGGAGACCTTAATATTCCATTGTCACAAAGAGATAGATCAATGAGATGAAAAATCAGCAAAGAATCAGAACTCAACCAAACCTGAAACAAAGGGACTGAGTAGATGTCTTCAGACTTCCACACAATAACATCAGAATACACATTCTTTTCAGCTGCACATGGTACATTATCTAAAATAGACCATACACTAGCCCAGAGAGCATGTTTAAATAAATGCAAAGAAACTTCAATTCTCCCATGCATATTATCTTATCAAAGTAGAATGAAATTGGAAGTATATGGTAAAAGAAACTGCAAGAACTCCATAAACACATGGAAACTAAATAACATGCTCCTACATAACCAGTGGGTCACACATGAAATTAAAGAAGAAATTAAACAATATCTACAACTAAAGGAGACTGCAAATACAACTTACAGAATTTGTAGAATGTAACGAGAGCAGTCCTACAAGGGAAATTTATAGCAGTGAATTCTTACATCAGGAAAACAGAATGAGCACAAATAAACAACCTAATGCTGTACCTCACACTTCTAGAAAAAGAAAAGCAACTCAAGACCAAAGCCCACAAAAGGGAAGACATTATAAAGATCAGAGCAGAGATCCAGCCCAAGCCAGGCCTGCCAGGTGGGTGGTTCCAGCTCCCGTGTGCCCGCCCACAGGAACTCTCCAGACCAAAACTCAGGCATGCTGCATGAATGAGACTCTCTGCTGCATCCTTGGGCACAACAGGTTCACTTCCAAGGGCTTCAGCAGGAAGGAACTGAGCACAACACTAGACCTAAGCCAGACATAACTGGATAAACTCAAAGTTAATAGATCTGCACCCGAATGTCAGTAAGTGCTAACATTTTAACTGCACCAAAACTCTACAACAAAGGACAGAGGTCAGTGCTATATAAAATGACAAAGAGAAGGAGCAAAATGCAATCTCAGGCCTCGAGCCCACCCAGAACAAGTGCAGAGGACACTAGCTCAACTGAAATGTATGCATTAATAGTGTCTAAAGTAAAGAAACAATAGCAGAAAGGTATAGAGGAACTCGGGTCAGAATTAATCTCTGAAATAAAAAAAGAAATCTCTGAATTGATAGCGTCAGAAGTAAAGAAACAACAGCAGAAAGGTATAAAGGAACTCAGATCAGAATTAATCTCTGAAATAAAAAAATAAATCTCTGAGATAAGAGCATCTGAACTAAAGAATCAAATGCAGAAATATATGGAGGAAACCTGATTTGAAAAAATCGCTGTAGTAAAAGAATTAATAACTGATTCTAAAGAAGACATTGATAGAAAAAATAGAGATTAGAAAAATGATACATTCCTTGAATGAGCAATACAGGAAAGAAAAAGACCACATGAAGCAGAGTCAAAGAGATATAGAGTAACTTAAAATCTCAATCACAAGCTTGCAAAACCTTTTGAGTGAAAGTGAAAACAGAGTTTCAGATCTTGAAGATGCTTGTACAGCTAGTGAAAAGGTAAGAAAGGATCTCTTAAAAACAACTAGGATGCAGAAAAAAATAATTCATAACCTGAAAGACAATGCAAAGATGAACAATGTGAGACTAATAGGTATCAATGAGAAAGAAGGAATCAATATAAATGATATAAAAATATGGGCAGAACTAATAGAAAAAGTCCCAAATATAAGGAAAAATTCTAACATCCAGGTAACTGAAGCATACAAAATGCCAAATAACTTTAACCCAGTTAAAAACACACCAAGACATATAATAGTCAAGATCCCAGAAATCCAGCACAAGAATAATATACTGAAAGTCGCTAGAGAAAAGAAATAGATCACATTCAAAGGAAAACCCAGCAGAATAATGGCAGACTTCTCTTCACAAACCATGAATGCAAGAAGAGCATGAAGCAGAGTACTTCAAGTCCTCTATGAAAACAAACTCCAGCCCAGACTACTATACCCTGCAAAACTCTCTTTCAAGTTTGATGCAGAAGTGAAATACTTCCATGACAAAGAACAATTAAAGAATCTCATGATGACAAAGCCAATCCTACAAAGACTACTAAAAGATGTTTTAGAGAAGAACCAAAATGATCAGACTTCCATGAATGAGAACAGAAGAAACCCACTAAATATGGGAAACAATTAAACACAGGAGAAAAAGCAGTAAGCAACAGCAGGTAAGTAACATGTTGATTGTAAATCAATACATCTCAATTATAACCATCAATGTAAACAGACTCGATTCACTAATTAAAAGAAATAGATTGGCACAGTGGATTAGGAAACATAATCCAACAATATGCTGTATACAAGAAACACACTTAACTCAAAAAGAAATTCATAGGCTGAAAGTCAAAGGATGGAATACAAGACTACATGCCTCAGCACCTCAGAAAAAAAGCAGGGGTAGCAATCCCATTCTCAGACAGTATCAACTTCAAACCAAGAATGATCAAATGAAATAAAGAAGGCCACTACATACTGGTTAGGGGAAAAATTCAAGAGGAAGAGGTAACACTCATAAATGTATATTCACCAAACACGGAAGCACCCAACTCTATAAGACAAATTTTTTTTTCATTTTTTTCCATAATGTTATTTAGAAACAAATAGCAATGAGACAGTTTCAAACCAAATTGGTAGGACAGTTTCAATAATTAACACATTGCATACATTCTTCCTAGTGGTTAATTGCTGTACAAGATGTGGATATGATATTCTATTTACAAACACTATTAGAACAAATCCCTCTATTCATTAAGAGAATGTAACTATATATCTATCCTAACCATTTTGAATACACAGACATAAAATGGACATTCATCTGTATCCTCTTTTTTGTTAAGTTCTGTTATTTGAATATTATAGGTGTGTAAACTCAGCAAAATATTCTAAAAGAGTCCAGTAGTCCATAATAGTATTGGGTCTTCCACTTGACTGGCAATGTCAGAAATTGTTAACCTGAGTCACCTATATCTCAACATAACAGCATGGCTTTACTTCTTATACTTCATTTTTATACTTTTCTGCTGGATGGTTAAGACCAAGGTAAAACAGGACCTATGCAACAAGAGTTGTAGCTTTTGGGTCTGATAAGGTCAGTGAAATCCCCTCAGGATTTATCCTGAGATCCTGTACCTCAGATTGTAGAACCTTTGTCAGTGTCAGCTATGTGGATGAGTCACGGCCATTGCTTGGCCAATGTGTACTCTGTGAAAGCCTGAGAGAATGTTTTCTCTCCATGTGACTCTCCTTAGACACACTCTATATCATCAATCACTTTCCTCTTTGGCCCCATAATCTCCTTGATCAGAAAATTTGGGATACTACTGAGTTACATGACATTACAGTACAAAGTTCTCATATGTCCTGAGTCTTAATTGACCTTGGAAGGCTAGGGCCAAAATGTTGGCTTTCCTTGTGGCCCTCCTTTTTAAGACAAATCTTAATGGACATGAAGGGGGCCTGCCCCTTAGCTCAGTTCTTTAAGTGGCTGCTTCAACAAAGCAGTCAGGCTCAGGTTGCTGTGGTTCGATCCCCACAACTCAAGCCAGCCAAACCTGCCCTGAAGGCATTCGGAGAAAAAAAAAACCCTTTTTAATGGACATGAAAAGTCTAATATCCAATACCACAATCTTAACAGGAGACCTTAACACCCCCTTATCCCAAAAAGATAGATCAAGCAGACAAAAAACTAGCAAAGAAGTAGCAGAACTGAATCAGAGCTTGGAAAAATGGGCTTAGTGGGCATATAGAGGGTGTTCCACCAAACCATAGCTGAATATACATTTTTTTCAGCTGTACATGGGTCATTTTCTAAAATAGAACACATACTGGTTCTATAGGTCATGGTTAAATATATGCAAGAAAACAAATTTTCCCATGCATATTATCTTACCACAGTGCAATGAAACTGGAAATAAACCAGAAAAGCCCCCTAAATACATGGAAATTACACAACATCCTACTCAGCAACCAAAGGGTCACAGATGAAATTAAACAAGAAATTCAACAATATCCACAATTCAATGAAAATTCAAGCACAACTTATCAGAACTTATGTGATTTGATGAAAGCAAATCTCAAAGGGAAATTCATAGCTGTGAACTCACACATTAGGAAAACAGAACAGGAACAAATAAATACCCTAATGATGCACCTCTAACATCAAGAAAAGGAAGAGCAGACCAAACACAGAGCCCAAAAATGGGAAGAAATCATAGAGGTTAGAGCAGAAATTAATTCAATTGAGACAAACAAAACAGTTCAAAGAATTAATGAATCAAAAAGCTGGTTCTTTGAAAGATGAAATAAAATTGATAAGCCCCTAGCTAACCTCATCAAAAAAAGGAAAGAAAAAATTCAAATACAAGCAATAAGGAATGAAAAGGATGCAACTACCACAGATCCAGTGGAAATTCAGAAGATTGTCAGTAGCTACATTGAGAACCTTTACTCTCACACAGTAGAAGACACAGACAAAATGGACAGATTCCTAGAAAGGTACAAATTACCAAAACTGAATCAAGAAGATACATCTCTCAATAACCCAATAACAGTCAATGAAATACGAAATGTAATAAAAAGCCTACTGACAAAGAAAAGTCCAGGCCCTGATGGATTTACAGCTGAATTCTACAAGAAATTTATGGAAAATATAATCCTAATACTCCTCAAATCCTTCAAGAAAATTGAAAAGGAAGCAGTCCTCCCAAAATCATTCCTGGAGGCAAGTATTATGCTGATACCAAAACCAGGGAAAGACACAACTAAAAAAGAGAACTACAGGTCAATCTCCCTCATGAACATAGATGTAAAAAATCTTCAATAAAATCCTACCAAATAGGGGGAACTACCCACTTGGGCCCCCCCTCCTGTCCCTCTCTTGGACAGGAGCTTTCTTTCTCTCAATAAATATATTCTGCTCATCACCTCCGTTTGTTCCTAAAATTCATTCTTCAATTTTAGAGAACACGAACTTGTACAGTTCAGGTCAGGAGATTGTCTTTCCCTATGTCATTTGGAGGTTCCCTATATGGTTTGGAGGTCACCCACCCGAGATCAGTTTTTCTCCCTGTATCATTTTGGAGGTTTCCACCAAGATCATTGGCTGGAGGTAACAGTTAATGTTTAAAACTTTTGACTTTGGCCAGCACTGTATGCTAATATCTGCAATGTGAGCAACTTCACTGAGGACAGACGAAAATTGAAATCAAACCCTTGAGCTTGCCAGGGAAGCAGTTATTCTACTGAGTCATCTCCCTGGCCTCCATTCTTCCCATTTTCAATTGAGGTTGTGTTTAACAAAAAAGACAGTTTTGCCTGATGACAGTTCTGAAATTATTGAAGAAATCATGGGAAGAATATGTTGTATTTGCAAATTTCTGTTTGGCAGAAAAACAATTTTTAAACAGTTTTGCATGAACTCCTAGACATGCATCAAAGAGTCAAGGTTTCCTCCAACTGGAAATAATGTTGATGTGTGAATTCTAAATGCTTACTTGGATTCATTTAATATCATTCTTGTACCTCTACAATGTAGTTTTCTATTTGTACTATTAGAATCAAGGAAAGATACACTGGTGTCACTAGATGGGCAAAATGAGTCAGAATTTCCATCAGAGATACTGTGGAATTTAACATTTTATAAAATATCTTTATGAAATAAATGCACACCAAAACCTGAAAAAAAATCCTACCAAATAGAATAGAGCATATCATAGAGAAGTTTATACACCATGACCAGGTAGGATTCATCCCAAGGATGCAAGGATGTCTCAATATTTGAAAATCTATAAATGTAATACACTATATTAATAGAGTGAAAACTAAAAATCACATGATCATATCAATTAAAGCAGAAAAGGCCTCTGGCAATGTCCAATACTCATTCATGTTCAAAGTCCTAAAGAAAATTGGAATAGAAGGCCTCTACTTCAATTCCATAAAAGCCATCTATGACAACCCAACAGCTAACATAATTCTAAATGGGGAAAAACTGACATCTTTTCCTCTCAGATCTAGTACAAGACAAGGATGTCCTCTATCACCTCTTCCATTTAATATAGTTCAGGAAACATTAGCTAGTGCCATTAGACAAGAGAGAGAAATAAAAGGAATAAGAATAAGTAAAGAAGAAATTAAATTATCATTATTTGCAGATGACATGATATAGTACTTGGAAGACCCAAAAAACTCCACCAAGAAGCGACTAGAATTGATACACAAATTCAGTAGCATAGCGGGATACAAAGTCAAAACCCAAAAGTCAATAGCATTCCTCTGCACAGACAACAAACACATTGAGAGAGAAATTAGAAAGCAATACCTTTTACAATAGCACCACGGAAAATGAAATACCTTGGAATTTAAAGAAGTCAAAGATCTATTCAATGAAAATTACAGTACTCTGAAAAAAGAGATCATAGAGGATTTCAGAAAATGGAAAGATATTCCATGCTCCTGGATAGGAAGAACCAACATTGTGAAAATGGCTGTACTCCCAAAAC
>NW_004524761.1:4704433-4719922 GCF_000260255.1 Octodon degus | reverse complement strand
CATGCTCCTGGATAGGAAGAACCAACATTGTGAAAATGGCTGTACTCCCAAAACTGTTGTACAGATTTAATGCAATCCCTATCAAACTACCACCAACATACCTCACAGACCTAGAGAAATCATTCCTAAAATTTATTTGGAACCAGAAAAGACCTAGAATAGCAAGGCAATCCTGAGCAACAAAGACAAGGCAGGAGGCATTACAATTCCTGGCTTGAAATTATACTACAAAGTTACTGTGATAAAATCAGCATGGTATTGTCAACAAAATATCTCTGAGGATCAATGGAATAGATTAGAAGATGCAGAGGCCTCTATGAACACACTCAGCCACCTGATCTTCAATGAAGGGGCCAAACACACTTACTGGACGAAAAATAGGCTCTTTAACAAATGGTGCTGGAATAACTGGCTCTCTACATGTTGAAAACTAAAACTTGACCCAGGTCTATCACCATGTACTAAGTGAAAGTCAAAATGGATTAAAGATCTAAACATTAAAACAGAAACACTAAATCTCATGGAAGAGAAAATTAGAGGAACTCTTGAAGACATAGGGGTAGGCAAAGAGTTCATGAATCAAAAAGCACAGGTAATACTTGAAAGAATTAACAACTGAGACCTCCTCTTACTTAGAAGATTTTTCATGTCAAAAGAAATTACCAACGAAGTGAAAAGACAACCCACAAATTTTGAAAAAATACTCAGACAAAGATCTGCTCTTATTTATAAAGATGTAAAAACAATTAAGGCCCCAAAATTTAAAGACCTCATCCAGAAATGGGCATCCGAGCTGAACACACACTTCTCAGAGGACAAAATTAGAGAAAGGATAAATATATGAAAAAATGCTCCACATCACTAGCCATCTGTGAAATGCAAATTAAAACAACACCAAGGGGCTATGGAGATAGCTCAGTGGGATAAGCACTTCCCTGGCAAGTGCAAGGGCCTGAGTTCAATCCCTGGTTCTGAAAAAAAAAAAAAACCACAAAACAACAACAACAACAACAAAAAAAAAACACTGAGATACCATCTCACCCCAGAAAGAATGGCTACCATAAAGAAATCAACCAACAACAAATGTTGGAGAGGCTGTGGGGAAAAAGGAACCCTTTTCCACTGCTGGTGGGAATGTAGACTGGTGTAACCATTATGGAAATCAGTGTTTTGAATCCTTAAAAAAACTAGGACTGGAAATCCCATTCAAACCAGCTCTCCCCCTACTGGGAATTTTCCCAGAGGAACTGGGAAAATTATCATAGTGATACATGTCATTATCATAGTGATATATGTGCACCTATGTTTATAGCAGCACACTTTGTGATAGCCAAATCTTGGAAACAACCAAGATGCCCAGCACCTGAAGAATGGTTGAGAAAGATGTGGTATTTTTATACAATGCAGTATTACTCAGCTATAAAGAGTGATAAATTTGGGGCTGGGGAGATGGCTCAGTGGAGTAAGTGCTTCCCTGGCAAGCGCAACAGCCTGAGTTCAATCCCCGGTTCCACAAAAAAAAAAAAAAAAAAAAAAAAGAGAGAGAGAGATAAATTCAAAGCCTTCGTATCTAAGTGGATGCCACTTGAAGATATACTCATAAGTGAAATAAACCAGACACACATGTGTAAATACCATATAGTCTCCCTATTATAAGTACTGAAAAGAAGAAATACAAATAGAAAGTATAACACAATTAAAAGGAAAGTGAGAACTTGAGGACTGGACAATGAGGACAGGGCAAGGAGAAAAGCTGGGAAGCATGACGGGCAAAGCCATTCATTTATACACACAAGATGGGTAAGGCAAGGATCCCGAGAATCTTCAGTAGGTTTTTGAAATTAGCAGTTAATTGGTAGGATTCTCAACCTGACTAACTATATATGCTGATACCTGTGAACTAAGCAGCTGCACTGAAGATAGCAATGTGTAATGGTAGGGTCATGCTTGGAATCCCCTCTATTCTGGTCTTCTAAATACATACTGCTTGTCATGATATACCAATACTACCATACTGCCTATCAAGTAAATGTTTTTTTTTTTTTAAAAAAAAGGGCAATAAAGGAAAACAAGAGACTGGGAAAAAAATGTCACAGGACTGTCCTACTACAATTCTGTATATGGTTAGATTTCTTAATTTCAGTGTAAAATTATGTAATTGTTTATTCATATTTCTCAAATATATCTTTTTTAAATTTTTGTCTTCATATTCTGTAGGGCCTTAGAGTTTAACATATCAATACTTGATGGAAAATACCTGTTCCATGTTATGCCTAAAATGTTTGACATTTAGACAGATAGGTTAAATCCAACTGCATATATTGTATGGTAAAAATAAGCTTCTCACACCCCTATAGTATTTAGATGCCAACGGAATACCCATCTCTGACAAGACTAAACAAAAAAAGGGGATACATAGGAAGGACCATTTTGTATTTGTATATACAGAATAGTTAGGCTAGATATACAGCTACTTTCACTTAATTCAATGAGAAGAAAGATTTGTACTAATAGTGTTTGGACAGGATATCCTGTCTGCTTCTTGTACTATGGAAAACCATTAAGAAAATAACAACGTACAATGTATTAATTATTGAAACTGTTCTATTAATCAGTTTTGAAACTGTCTCATTGCTATTTGTTTCTCAGTAAAATAAAATAAAATTTAAACTTAAAAAAAATAAGCTTCTCTTCTGGAGGGATAACAACCTAAGTTTGCAGACCAAAAATCAGAGAAAAAGAAGGCCTGCAAGAACAACCAACATATGGGCCCTAGCCTTTCAAGGTCAGTGAGGACTCAGGACATAGGAGAACCTATACTGTAACATCCTGTAACTCAGTTGTGTCCCAAATTTACTGATCAAGGAGATTAAGGGGCCACAGAAGAAAGTGATTGATGATGTAGAGTGTGCCTAAGGAGTCACATGGAAAGAAAACATTCTGTCAGGCTTTCACAGAGAGCAAACTGGTCAAGCAATGGCCATGACTCATCCACATGGCTGAAACTCACAAAGGATCTACAAACTGCGGTACAGGGTTTCAGGGTAAATCCCGAGGGGATTTGACAGACTGACCTTGTCAGATACAAATGCTACATTTCTTGGTGTAGAGGTCTTGCTTTATCTTGGTCTTAACCATCCATCAGAAAAGTATAAAAATGAGGTATAAAAAGTAAAGCCACACTAATATGTTGAGCTGTAAAAGGCTTAAGTCAACAACTTCAACATTATCTATGGATAACCCACTTCTATTATGGACTACTGGACTATATTGGATTATTTTGCTGAATTCACACAACTACAATATTTAAATGGCAATGGAATACCCATCTCTGACAACTCTAAACAAAAAAGGGGGATATAAATGAAGGACCATTTTGTATCTGTATATATGAAATAGTTAGGATAGATATACAGTTACTTTGTCTTAATTCAATGAGAAGAAAGATTTGTACTAATAGTGTTTGGACAGGCTATCATGTCTGCATCTTTTATTATGAATAACCATTACAAAGACAACAATATGCAATGTATTAATTATTGAAACTGTGCTAGTAATTGGTTTTGAAGCTGTCTTATTGCATTTGTTTCTCAATAAAATAAAAAAAAATTCCTAAGAATAAAAGTTCAAAATTTATGTATAATACACATGTAAGAAATTACATCCTATTTTGTACATATTGTAAGGCAAACATATTTATATATTTCCTTAAGTATTTAAGATTTTGGTTCAAAAGTGGGCATATTAGAAAAATATAAGTTAGGGCTGGTGAGATGGCTCAGTAGTCTGAAGCACCTACTTAGAACAAGCTTAGCAAAGAACAGGGACCGCGGTTCAATCCCCCAGCACCACATGCCAGCCAGCCCCGCCCCCTGGTGGGCTGAGCTGGCCCCCCCCCACACACATACACACACACACACAAATAAATAAATAAAAAGAAAAATATAAGTTAGATGGAAGAGTGGAAAAATACTTCTAATATCTGAAATCAAGAAACATTTAAAATTAACAATTCACAAAGGGCTCATGCGAAGAAATACTTAAAAGTTAGGAAATATTATAGAAAAATAGGGAAAAACATAGGAAAAATGTGTATATTCATAAACACAGAAATACGATTTTAAAATACAATCACCTTTATACTCTGAAAAATGGAAAAAAATTACAAAGCTAGAAAATACAAATCACTCCCAAGGATGTGAGGTAATGACAATTTTCAGGCTCACCTAAGGGAAGTGCTCCCTGGTGCAGTAATTGCAGCAAACATTTTAGAAATAGTTAATGAAAATAAATACATGCATTTATTTAGACATTGGATAAGTATTATCACAGAAATTCTTGTGCTGATTTGTAAGGGAACATATACAATGAATTCATTATGGTCTTGTTTACATAGCTGAAAACAAAATAAAACCATAGCTTTCTAAGCCCAGAGAAAAGAAAATACAAATGGTAATAGCAATGCATAATACTAAATGTCATAGAGAAGAGCACAATAAACTAGGTGTACAAAACTAAAGTGACTGCACCTTCAAAAACACAATTTGAGTTCTTAAAAAGTTATAAATGAAATAATAAAATTAAAATGCATATCCAATCAATATGTATATATATTTAGATGGACAAAAATAATAAAATATTTGATAAACATAAGTATATTTAAAGACATAAACTAAATATATTAGGCTGAAAAAATATATATTAGGAGAAAATGAGCTAATAGGTTTTCAATAAAACCAAAGTTGATAATATAGTATCTCCTATGGAATATGAGTAACTCTACTGGCACCTGAGATTAAAAAGAAACATAACATGGTATTCCAACAAGCAGAATAAGAAAGAAAGGAAGAAAGAAAAAAAATTCAATAGAACGCAGGAAAGGACAAACACTCCCCAGAAAATTATAAATGCAATACAATATAAAAAAATATAAACCCAAATGTATTAGTAATACAATAAAGGCAAACAGTATATTTATTGAAAGACAAAGTATTCCTTAAATTAAGGAATATACTACAGAAAAATGCTCAGGACATAACTAAAAGTTTCCCTGTGTAACAATTTGCTAGCGTTTGTAACAAACTACTATATGCTCAGTAAATGAAAACACCACAGATATGTTACTTTACAGTTTTGTGATCTTAACAGGGCTAGAATCAAGGTACTGCAGGGCTACACTCCTTTCTGAAAATTGTAAGGGAAAATCTGTTTTATTACCATTTCCTGCTTCTAGATGTCTCACTTGTTCATTTTTTTAAAAAAAAGTTTATTAATTTATTTATTCAATGGAGGTTCTCATGTCTTAGCCTTCCCAGCAGGGCTGGCATGGCATGTGGTACCAGGCATTGAACTTGGGTCCTTGTGCTTGTCAGTCAGGCACTCAGATCACTGAGCTATCTCCCCAGCCCTCTCCTGCTCATCTTTAAAGGCAGCAATACTGCATCTCTTCACACCTTTGCTCCAGACTCAGATTTCTCCCTCAATTTCCTCCCATGCTATTCTTTTCCAATTTTAATGATCTTTGGGATTTCATTTAGGCCCAATAATCTAGGAAAATCTCTTTAGGGAAACTTAACAACTATAATTCTATTTGAAATCTTATTTCTCTGTGCTATGTAAGAAAACAAATTCACAAGATCCAGAGATTAAAATGCAGACATATTTAGGGGGCCATTATTTTGACTACAATACACAGGAAGGATAAATTAAAGGCATAGAAAACATACTTCTAAGATATGAAATATGAATATCAGTTATCAGAATATTAATTTAAAAGTTTTATATATTAGAAAAAGTGTCACAATGCTGAATACATTACCCAACAGTTCTAAAGCTGAATGTAATAGATCCTTAAATAACGAGGCAAACATATTTTATAGTCAAAATTGGTAAATCTATAAGAAGTGTGATCTAGATTGGTTTCTGCAGTTGATTGATGGAACCAAATAGAAAGTAGCTAGTAAACACAAAATTTGAATTAGACTAATTCAAGGTATGAGCTTGGTTTAAGACACAAAATTCTATACTGTACCATTTAAATGTATCTATTTCTAAGTACATACAAAATATTTAAATAGGATGACAACATAGTAGATCATAAAGTAATTCTAACAAATTATAATAATATTGGATAATAATCTCTACCATGAAGACAATAAATCACAAATGAATAATTAAAAGATCACAAAACTTACATGGCTATGTCCATAATTTAAACTCATGAGAATAATTCATAATAAAAGCATAAACATGTTTCTTACATGATAATAAAATAGCATATACAAAAATTTGGAAGATGCAACTGTAAGTACCACTTTAAAAATTATCCCTAAATGCTTATAAACTTCAAAAAGTAATAAAGTATGAGGTGAGAAACTCCAATGACATTAACACAATAAACGTAAAAGTAATTAGAAGAAACAAAACAATGAAGACAAAAAGAGATAAATAGGACAGAAAATTAGAATAAATAGAACTACAAACCAAAAACTAGTTATATAACAAGTCTTTTTTTTTTAGTAGGTAATTATGTTGTTGAGAAGAGAAAAAAATGACAAGTAATATCCAGGATAACTGGACAAAAAAGATATAGTAGCTATTGATTCAAAAGGAAAACATAAGAACAACTTTATCAATATGGCTTTCCTAGAAAAACAGACTGAGAGAAAGATAGTAAAATTGCACATTTCTAGGTAGAAAAGTGTGCTCAGAAGGTTTTTTTTTCATACAGGCCTGGGGAGATAGCTTGGTGGTAGCGTGTTTGCCTGGCATATGTCAATACCTGGTCCAATCCCCAGCACCATGAAGAAGAGGAGAAGAAGGAAGAGGAGGAAGAGGAGGAGGAAGAGGAGAAAGGAGAAATTTGAGAAGGAGAGTATAGTAGTTGGTTGATTGTATTAAGTTGATAAGTTAAGAGCTTAAATAAATCAGCTCAACAATTCCACATCCTATGGTACGGAGGCCATCCTCCTCACTTAAAGGAAGATGAGAAAGAATGGAAGGTCCCATTCTTCCTTGGAGGGGATGCAGTCTTTGTTGCTTTTGCTGTTAGCTTGGATGTCATCTCCTGGCTATAGCAGACTCTTGCTGCTGCCTTAGATCCTTCAGCCTTCTAGTATAGACTCATCAGCCATCACAGATCCACCGGCCTTCTGATATAGACTTACACAAAACACCACAGTGAATTTCAGACCTTAAACTAAATCCTTCAGTCTCTGCATGCTTCCTCATCTGACTTTGTGGCTGACCTTTGCAAGCCAATCTTGTACTGTCTTATACATTTGTACATCTTGTGTTATATCTGTACCTCTAGTAAAACCCTGACTGATACAGATTTTGGTACAGAGAGTGGGGTGTATAAGCCTTTTCTCTTCTGGAACTAGCGCTTCTAGTCAGTCAAGCAGGACATAAAGTTGTGGGACAAGGAAGCAAAAATTTTGCTAGTGTATCACTACAGGTAATGGTGAATGGTACCATTTTTACTTTCAGCCCACTCCTGGTACCAAATTTTGTCTCAGTTATTCTTTTTTTTGTTGCTGGGACAAAATACCCAACACACAAAATGAAGAAAAGAAAGGTTTATTTAGCTCACAGTTAATGGAAGTTTTAGTTTATACTCAGCTGGCTCCAAGGCAGAGTGGCACATAGTAGAGAGCAATCATTCATGGTGGCAGCAAAAAGCAAGAGCAAAGGGAGGGGCATCAGCTGCAGCTTTTAACAAGCCTGTCTCCACTTCTTACATTGTAATGCAGGTTACCTGGTCCAGGGCAGGGGCAGCACCCACACCCACAATAATCAATCACAAACTCAAGAAGCTGCCCCATGACTGTATGAGGCTTTGGGAGAACAACTAGACACAAACCACAACAGAGGGGAAGAATAAAGTTAAGGAGATGAGGGAGAAGGAAAAGAAGGAAAAGGAGAAGGAGGAAAAGGAGAAGCAGCAGCAGCAGGAGGAGGAAGAGAAGGAGGAGGTTAAAGTTATAGTTAAGGTCAAGATTAAGAATAAGGAGGATTTTTCACAGATTCTACCAAAAATAAAAAATGTGGGTGAGGATGTAGAGAAAAGGAACTCTCATATACTATAGATAGAAATACAAAGTAGTACAGCCACTATAGAGAACAGTCTGAAGGTTCTTAAAAAAAAACTAAACTAAAACATGATGCCCTGAGTTCATTCCTTGGTGGAAAAAAAACCATCCCCACAAACAAAAAGCTAAGATCAGAAATACCATATAACCCAGCTGTGTCACTTCTGGGTATCTAACCAAAGGAAATTACATCAGCATATCAAGCTGATGCTTGCATGTCCACGCTGATTGCCACACTATTTACAATAACTGAAATATGGAATCAACTTGAATGTTCATCCAGTGAATAAAGATGTGCTATATGCATTCAAATATTATTTAGTCATAAAAACAATGGTGCCCTATCATTTAAAGTAAAAAATAAATAGAACTGGCAGACATGTTAAGTGATATCTTAGGTACAGAAAGACAAATTTTGCATGTTTTATTCCTCAATGGATTTTAAATAAAAAGCCAATGAAAACATATGTTAGTCATTAGTAGAGCCTGGAAACAGTAGGACAATGATAAGAGTGGAAGGTTAGATGATAGGTATCCAAACACAGAAACAATAACATCCAGTGCTGTACCAAATATCATGGTGGGGTTATAGTTCACAATAATTATTACATATTTTATGGTCAACTAGAAGAGAGCAGCTAGAAGACTCCAAATGCAAAACAATGAAAAGGAGACAGAAATGTTAATTATCCTGATTTTTAGTAACACTGCAAATCTGTATGGAAATATCACACTGTATACTATAAATGCGCGCATTATGTGAAGCAAAATATTTTTCAATGATTAAGGAGATAAACATGAAAAGTACCCTGATTAGATCATTACATACTGCATATATTTATCAGATAATCATTCCTTAATCCATATTTGGACAAAGTAAAATATATACAAAAGAAATTGTTATATTTGTTTTTTTTAAGAAATTGTTATATTTACTAATGTTAGAATTTCAATTCAGGGGCTGGTGAGACGGCTCAGTGGTCTAAAGCACCTACTTAGAACAAGCTTAGCAAACAGGGACCACGGTTCAATCCCCCAGCACCACATGCCAGCCAGCCCCGCCCCCAGGTGGGCTGAGCTGGCCACACACACACACACACACACACACACACACACACACACACACTTAAATAAATAAAATTATTTTAAAAAAAAGAATTTCAATTCAGATTATACATTGATTGAACTTGCTTCCATTTCAGTAATCCAAATGAACTCTAAGGAATTACTGGGAAGGAGAAAAAAAGAAATCTATGAAATACCAGTTAGTTCTTTAAATTTCGCACAGAGGTCTTAGAAAATAATTGGATGCTTTCTTCCAAAGGGCCCACATTAAAAACATACATAGATGGGTGTGGTACTGCATTCTTGTAATCCCAGCATTAGGGAGGCTGAGGCAGGAGGATCACCCCAAGTTCTAAGCCATCTGCGGTTACATGTTGAGTTCAAGGCCAGACTGGTCTATATAGCATTTTTTTTTCAGAACCGGGGATTGAGTTCATACCCTTGCGCTTGCCAGGCAAGCACTTATTCTACTGAGCTATCTCCCTGGCACCTATATAGCAATTTGAGGGACAACCTGAGCTACATAGTGAGACCCTGTCTCAAAAAAAAAAGAAAAAAAGGAGAAGAAAAAGAGGAACAAATCCAGTATTCATCAATAAATACACTGAAATCATAGTAAGTTGTATAACCACACTGATATCTACTGAAATGCCAAATAGAAAGTGCATCTTTTTAAAAGTCGGGGCCGGGGAGATAGCTCAGTAAAATAAGTGCTTGTCTTGCAAGCACAAGGGCCTGAGTTCAATCCCTGGTTCCACCAAAAAAAAAAAAAAAGTCACCCAGAGTCTGAGTTTAATAATGAATCATTACTGATGAAATCAGGCCTACTGTTGATATGTAGGACTCAATGAACTATATATGAATGCGATATTCATTCACTACAAATGTTTATATGAATGCAATGACTTCTAATTTCCATAAATTATAGGTTTACATACCTATGCACAAATAGGAAATTGAAAACAGTATTGAAGATAACAGCCACAAATGTATAGATTTATCTCTCTAAAGAGTATGCTAAACATGTGGGAAATCATACAGAAATTTTTTATTTCCATTAAAATATAAAGTTCCTGGGGCTGGGGAGATGGTTCAGTGGAATAAGCACTTCCCTGGCAAGTACAGGGGCCTGAGTTCAATCCCTGGTTCTGCCCCTACCAAAAAAAAAAGTTCCTGAATTTATCATTCATAGAGAAAAAAATTAAATAAAAATAAAATTTAAAACACTGGAAAATTTATACATTTAAACTCAGTGAAATACCAGGATTTCACAGAAACTTATGTATTACCCATGACCCCTATGGTATATTTTCTTCTAGTAAGTACACACATTGCACTCTCCCTTACTCAGATCATTAACAATTTCCAATTCATTGGACTTCAAAAGTTTCAAAACAGTGAAAAGCCCCTTGGTCTTAGGATAGTCTAGGAGAGGTTTAACCTATTCCTAAACACCAAACTTAATTATAATCATTTTCCCTTAGTAAATAAGCAGATTTCTTTTGAATTTAAATAGCTCTTAGGGAGGTCAATATAATCTGTCAAAATATTTATAAATTTGGCTTCCACTCAACTCACTTTTTATTCAGGAAAATAATAAAAATATTGCTATAGTACTTATTTTTTTAAAAAATATGTATTTGGTGTAAGGTCTCACTACACAGCTTGGACTCATAGTGATCCTTCTGTTTTCAGCCTCTCCAGCACTGGGATTACAGACACTTGCTAGAACACCTGGACTCAATGGGCCTGGTGTGGCATGTGCTGCTGAGGATAGAACCCTGGTCCCTGCACTTGCCCAAGCATGCACTTAGTCCACTAAGCTATCTGGCCGGCCTTTGCTATAGTACTTTAAATTTCAAGATGACTCTTCTGCAAACACAAGAAAGCCTTACAGAACACTAAGAGAACAATCATTAAAAATGTTGTAACAATTAAGAGGTAATGGAAAGCTGAGTATATCAAAAGATAATAACAAACCTATTTATATTTATCCTGTAAACACTGAAAAATATAAAAGTCTCTTTTGCTTCTAATTCTGTATTCATCTCACATCATAAGATGTGGAAAATTTTCAGATGAATATTTGTCAGTCTTAAATTCTGATTGATAAATGGCCTGAGAATATTGTCCCTGGATTTCATACTCAGTTTCAATGGCTTCATACAAGGGAAAACAGCAATGACAATTAAGTGAGCAGCTGAAGAATTGGAAGAAGACAATATATTGGAAAAAAAAGATGTTTTATTAAAACTTGGGTTTGTCCCTATACACCTGGGTGCTCTTCAATTTATATACATGTAAATAATCAGTAGATATCAAGTATTATGCTAGTATCTTGAGAATCTGAAATTTCTAATTGTCCAAATCTGAACCCTGTTTCTGTTTAATCAGAAGACATAAGTGGAGCTTCTAGACAATCCTTCATGTGTTAGCAAAGAAACAAATACAAAAACAAAACAAAAAAACACATTTACACTAAAAGATGATCCTATACCTTAAATAAATGTTTGTTTTTAAAGTGCTGTTTTATGTGAATCTAGATTTTTCTTTTTTCTTTCTTTTTTTTTTTTTTTTGCGGAACTGGGGATTGAACTTAGGTCCTTGTGCTTTCCAGGCAAGTGTTTATTCTACTGAGCCATCGCCCCAGCCCCTGGGGTATCTTTTTGAAAGATGGATTATACAATATTCTTAATGTAATATGCCTATTAAAATATTTAATGTTTCATAAAACATTTTAACCTGTATTAAAAGAAATGTTGCCTCTCATTCCCCAAACATCAATACATTTCTACTTGTGTTGATTTATAATTTATATAATTCAGGTACAGGTTGAGTATCTCTTATCTGAAATGCCTGAAACTAGAAGTGTTTCAGGTTTTCAGATTTGGGTCTGTGTGCACAGACTTTATCTGATGAGCATCCCTACTACCAAAATTCAAACCCTGAAATGCTATATGGTTCTCAAAATAGTTTCATATTTTAGAGCATTTTAGGTTTTGGATTTCAGGATGAAGGATGTCTTGGTACTCTCTTCATTGAAGACATATCAACAAATACAGTACACACACCTAAGTATTTTAGTATAAAAATTGCCTTGCCTTTCTGAATATAGGTTTACAGCTTTTCTGATATTGTAGGTTTACAACTTAGGATAAATTGCTCTGTTTTTACCTTAGTACATTAATTCAATTTCTCTTTGTATACAGTTACTTTCACTGGTGAATTGTCAATTGAGCACTTTCACTGTACTCAGGCACCTGATATTAATCTATGCTGAAAACGGAAGCAATTACACTCAGAGTATATCAAGAAAATTGGAAGAGGAAGAAAGAATCCAAAAGAGAAAGACTAGCTTAAGAAAAGGAAAAGAACCATTTAACCAATGATAACATTCAGTAAAATCATTTTCTGTATCAGTACACCTAGAAAAGTTTTCCCTAAAAAGCTTTTGTGAAAATCTAAAACAGTCTCTGGAACCTACCCAGATTTACTCTTATTCTTCTCTCTTCTCTCAGCCTTGTTTGTGCAAAGCTTAACACAAAAATTCCTAACATCTACACCTTGCTTTGTTGCTCCACATTACATGAAACCAAATCAGTACAGGTAGCAAATCTACCAGAGTTAAACAAAATAAATTAACTACTCCTGGAACTAAAACAAACGAACAAACTAGTCTCATAATTTCCTCTTTAAGCATTTCGATCCCATTCAGAAGTGCTCCGGTTCACAGTTTACATAAACAAGAAAGGCTCAATTTTCAAATGTATGACTTTCAAACGACTTCTATGCCACTTGCATTTTAACTCTATTCATGAGACCCTTCCTTTTAAAAACGAATAAAAAAAGCGTTTTGGTTCCTGCAAGCGAACAGTATTCAGGGATCCCTGGAAAATAATGATAGCAATCCTATTCCCGGGAATTTGCCACAAACCACAAAGAAAATTTTCTCTCCCATCTCTTTTCAGTCTAAGGAGAAAAATATCAAGATAAAAATCTTCATAAATATTATGCTTTCCTCCTTTCACTTCGGGTGTTTGCTTACACGAAACCCAGCACCTTCGCCCACGAAAACCAAAAGTCAAATGCATTTAAAAAACAGTTTTGGGGCTGGGGAGATGGCTCAGTAGAATAAGTACTTCCCTGGCAAGCGCAAGAGTCTGACTTCAATCCCCGGTTCCGCAAAAAAAAAAAAAGGAAAAGAAAAAAAAAATTTAAAACAGCTTCTTTGGACGCCGTTTCAGGCTTATGTAGCGTAGGTTTCAGAGCAGGTCATTCAAGAAAAAAAAAGAAAGAAAGAATAAAAGAGCAGCTAAAGGTACGTGCCACCATCTGGGTCGTTTACATAGTAAACAGCGGAAACTACTGCAATTACGCGTTTCAATCCCAACCGGAAGTAGCTGTGGCGAGCTCTTTCCGTACAGGCAGTAAAATCGATCCTAGCAAGAGGAAGCAGAAGTGAGGTTGGTAAAACTAGAATCCCGGAGTTCCTGTTTATAGGAACCGGCTTTCTAACTACCGGGGTTTCGATTTTGGGAGTGTGATTTTACCACTTTTGAAATTACTCGTTGAAAAAAAGAAGAAATACAAAAAAGAAAGTACGTTTCAGCTCCTGTATCTGTGTGAACAGAAACAGCAGCCATTCTTTTCGATTGGCATTAGTTGCTGCAAGCTTTGGGATAAGAAAGATCTATATAAATTAACACATGTTAGCAGTGCATAAGCTTATATGTAATAACTCAGGGGTAGAAAAGTAACATTCATTATCTATTAAATCTCTATGCACCAGTATTTGGACAGAATATCCTGTCTGCTTCTTGTACTATGGATAAAAACTAAGAAGATAACAATGTACAGTGTATTGACTATCAAAATTGTCCTATTACTCAGCTGTGAAACTGTCTCATTCATATTTATTTCTCAATAAAAATATAAAAAAGATATCTCTATAAATTGACCTACAAAAAAAAACCCTCTATGCGCTAGATTTCTATAAATAAAAATAATATTTAACAACTGCACCAGCTGGCTTATATCTGTAGTTCCAGCTAGTGTGGAAACTGAGGCAGGAAAACTGCTTGAGCCCAGGTGATGTGGAAAAGACTCTGACAGCCTTGATAAAAGAGAGAAAAGGTTCGGAGAGTACTGCATCTAAGCTCCAAAGAAAAAATTTCTCCTATCAATATTTAGAACATACACATTGCAAGGAACTAGTCTAATTTTTTCTGTCCCAGCCATCATTCCCTCATCTAGGAAGTTAAGAACAAAGTTGGGGGGAACCCACTCAGGGCCCTTTCTGTCTCTCTCTCTGTCTGTCCCCCAATAAATATATTCTTGGTGCTGACTGATAATATGGAAGAGGGAAGAATGAATGAACTAAGAATTGTATCATTTGGCTGTGGTGGCACATGCCCAGGCACTTGGGAGGCTGAGACAGGGTGATTGCCACAAATTTAAGGCAAGCTTGGGCTACATAATGAGTTCAAGCCTGGCCTGAACCACAGAGTAAGATCCTGTCTCAAAAAACAAATAAAAAGAAGACTTTATGTTCAGAAACGTACTGCACACATTACCTCTGCATAAATTACTGTTATTTTTGTTTCTGGTTTAGTTTATTCATATAAATATTAATTATATTTATAATACAAAAATACATTTTATAGTTGCAGTTAGAGTCACTAGAGCACTTTTTTAAATAGTGGTGAGCCAAATTGCAATCTTCCATTCATTAATTGAAATATTTAATAAAATCTTTCTTCTCCATTAGACTAAACTCCCTAATGGGAGGGATAGAGTTTGGTTTTGCTTACAATTTGTATTCCCCAGAGGATCTCTTTAGTTTCTGGTATGGGGTAGGTTCTCAATACAATTAAATAAGGTAATATTGACAAACTTCCACAGGAAAACTGGAGACCAAGAAATATGTGTTACTGCAAAACCTAAACAGGGCTGAAAATGAGCTTCTGTGTAATAATTCAGGGGTATAAAAGTAATATTATTAGTTAGATCTCTATGCTCTAGATTTATATAAATAAAATAAGACTTACCAACTGCACCAGCTGGCACATATCTATAGTCCCAGCTACTGTGGCAGGAAAACTACTCGATTCCGGGAGCTCATTGCCACCCCAAGAGACATAGGGAGATCCTGCCTCACAAAAATAAAAAGTAGAAACAATTTTTAAGGGAAAAATTTATTCTTTTCCTAGTCAATATCTAAGTCTTTGTAGCATGTGGATAAAAATTAAGATGAAGGGGTTGGGTGTCAGACTCAGTGGTTGAACACTTGCCTAACAAGCAAAAGGCCCTGGAATTGATTTCCAGCACCATAAAA
>NW_004524761.1:4687164-4700584 GCF_000260255.1 Octodon degus | reverse complement strand
GCCCACGCTGCGCCTGGGCTGGGACTGGTCCCGCCGGCGCAGGGTAGCAGGAAACTCTCCGCACACTCACCGGACCTGGGCTAGGACTCTGGACTAGAACTTTAACTCCCCCATGAACTAGGCATGTAGTAAAATTTCTATAAAATAAATAAATATAAGGAAAAGAATAGGAGAAGACGAGGAGGGGTAGGAAGAGACTAAATGTCTCTATACCATGGCAGAATATTAGTTTACTTTGTTCAAGGCAACCTGATTTTCATTCCAAAAGTCATATTCTCTTGGTAAAGTGTAGGGTGATTTTCAGAATGTGCTTGTAATATTATGCATGGGTAGGAGCCTTTATTATTTTCTTGGAGGAAATAAACATGAATCTTACATCAGATTTGTTCATTCAACAAGTCTCGCGTAAGGAACCACAATGCTTGAACACTATAATCTCAGTGGGCTTACTGAACTCTACGTAAGACAAGGTATCAAGCATATGTACACATTTAGAATACAACAAAGCAAAAGATAGAAACAACAGAAAAATAGAATGTATCAAAAATATAAAACAAAAAACTAGGAAAGTGGGAGGCCTGCCCTTAGCTCAGTTCTTTAAGTGGCTGCTTCAACAAAGCAGTCAGGCTCAGGTTGCTATGGTTTGATCCCCACAACTCAAGCCAGCCAAAACTGCCCTGAAGGCATTTGGAGAAAAAAAAATCCAGGGCCGGGGAGATGGCTGAGTGGAATAAGCGCTTCCCTGGCAAGCACAAGGACCTGTTTTCAATCCCCGGTTCCAGAAAAAAAAAAAAAAAAACAACCTAGGAAAGCCTGGATGATAGAGATCAGTGTAAGTCATTCAATGAGAAGAACAGTGGCTAAAGTCTGAAGCAGCTAGACTAAAGCTAGATGAATAGGCAGTCTCAGGCATACTCCATCATTTAATCTATACTTTTAGATTGAGGCTGGAGGATCACCATGATATTGAGGCCAGGTGGCACGTAGTAAGGTCAAATTCAGCCTGAACTACACAGTGAGACACTATCTCAAAAAAATTTTAAAATACTGGAACTAAAGTCAAAAAAGAGTTTTTCTAGAAGGAAAAGTTAGTAATCTGTATTTAATATTGTAAGTTCAAAAAGAATGAAGACCTAAAATTACCCACTGGATATTTGGTAACAAGATTGAACTAAACCCATTGACAAAGCACTTCTAGTGTAATTGTAAGAAGATAAGGTGAAAATAAAGGAATTGAAGTATTATCTGTATATGTATAAACAATTTTTAAGACACACAAATAGAGGAAATTCATAGAAACATGAGGAATGGATGAAAAGGATGTGGTATTTTTATACAATGGAGTATTACTCAGCTCTAAAGAATGATAAACTCAAAGCCTTTATATTTAGTGGATGCCACTTGAAGATATACTCACAAGTGAAATAAACCAGACCCACATGTGTAAATATCATATAGTCTCCCTAGTGTAAGAATGCAAAAGAAGAAATAAAAGCCCCTGGGATTCACACGCAGGCTTCAGGGGCCCACTCCCAACCTCTTGGGGTTCATCAGGCAGCTCCTGGAGTGCACCCCTAGCCTCCTGGAGTTCATGCCTCTAACCCTAGGGTATACCCTCCCACTCCCATGCCTCCAAAGCTGAGGCCTCCACTCCCCTCCGAGGGCCCTCACAACATTCCTCCCCCTCTCCCAACCAACTGAGGAGCTGCCCCCTCCCTGTTCTGTGTCTGGTTGTGTTTTTCTGTATTTTCCCAGAGAGAAGACCTCAGCTTTCGTACTGGCCCCAGAGTCCATTAAACAGCCTCCCCTGTGGGGAAAAAAATTTCATAGATTCAAAGGCAATACTAACATGAGGTATAAATTCCATGATTAAAGAAATGTACCATCTCTAAGAACAGTACCATTTCCAGGAAAAAGATAGTCCACTCCTTATAAGCATGAGAGACATCCCAAGGGACCAGTTGGCAAGCATAATTGCTGTTTCAGATCCAGAACAAAAGAAAAATAGATATTTTATTTCCATAATACTTAATACCTTCCTTTTGTCTGCAAAGAAAGGAAAATGATAATAGGGTAAGAATAATTGCATTATCACTGCTAAAAACTGGAGTTTCCATAAATGAGAATATTGGCTCAGTGGAATAAGCGCTTCCCTGGCAAGCGCACAGGCCTGAGTTCAATCCCCGGTTCCGCCAAAAAAAAAAAAATGATATAACCATAACATCATTTTCACCAAATATCAAGCATGAGAACACAGCCTTTAGCATATCATTACAGAAAGACACTTTGAAAAATGCCCAAGTAATATGCTCACTAGTGCTGCCCCAGTGTTTGCCACATGTCATCAAAATGAACACAAAGAATCTGTTTGAAGGGTCAGCCAGATAGCTCAGTGGATTAAAGTGCTGGCTTAGGCAGAGCACAATGCCTGGGGTTCAATCCCCAATGTGCTGTGCCAACCACCACGGGGATGTGCTGAGACAACAATTGAGACTGGGCATGATGGCGTGCACCTATAACTCCAGCACTTGGGAGGCTGAAAACAGGACCACTACAAGTCCAATCTGTGTAATGAGACTCTGTAGACCCTGTGCCAAATACATAAAAAAGAACCTGTTTGAGTGTGAGCCTGTTTACAGCATGTACACTCATTGACAAGAAAGTGTTAGAACCACCAAGTTCCTGAGAAATAGTAATAAAATAATCATAGAGTTAAGGTTATGGTCAAGGACACTGAGATGCCACCTGTGTCCTCCATGCTGAGACTAAATCTGCTGGTGGTCAGTTGCTTCCTTCAACTTTATTGATCACATCTTAACAGGTTTCAGAGAAAGTTTTAGACATTAGGGTTTACTTTTTTACTACTGTGGTCACAGTATACTTTTGCTATCTTCTCTGCCTGCTCATTTTCATGGTACGTGTTTAAATGAGTGTCTCAATGCGATGATACTTTATTTCTCATTTTCAAACAGTATTTCATTAGCACATATAAATTGGTTATTTGCCAGGGCTGTAGCTCAGCAGCACAGTGCCTGCCTGGCAAATGCAAGGTTAAATTTGATTCCTAATACCAAAACAAGACAAACAAACAAAAAATAAACTACTTATTTATACTTTGCATTTATACTTATTTCTTTCTCTCCCTACATATACTTCACTCTCCCTACATCTTTGGACTTACTCATTACATATTAATTTTCCATAATGAATTAAGTAGTTAATAAATACATAGCCATTTTCTAAAATGAGATTTCTATTGCAGAGTTTGTAAAAATGCTATTTGATTATAAAACTGATAAACATTTTGGCCTATTTTAACCACAAGAGAGATGCCTGAAATTCTTCAGGAAGTTCATATATATTGTGAATGTATGTACTGTATATGTATATGTGTATGTTTATGTATATGTGGTGGTAGTCTTATTTGTCAACTTGATTGTATAGAGAAATACCTTGGAGATTGATAAAGCACACTTTTGTGTCTATGAGGCTTTCTCCACAGATGATTGCCATGCGTGTGAACAACTTGAGGAGGGGAGAATCTGTCCTGTGGGCGGCACCATCTAATAGGGTGAGGGAGCAAATGGAACAAAAGTGAAGTGAGAAAGAAGATAGCCAGCAGTTGTAGATTGAAGCCTCTGCTATCAGAAGCCAAATAACCTTTTTCAAGTTATTGTTATGGTTTGTTTCTAGTTGTGGGTCGCTCAGAATAGGAACCAGATCAGCCAGATTGGAATTTGGAAAGCCATTTATTACTGAGCTCAGGGCCCCGATCAGCTCTCATGCAGGAGAGGAGTGAAAAGGCGCCTAGGTCAGGAAGCAGGGGGGTTTTAAAACCTGTAAACACATTCTGTTTGGCAAAACAAATTCACTGTCTGACAGAAAACAATGCTTTCAGGATATTTGTGACCACTAGTCAAACTAAATTTTCTGGGGCTTTGTGTTAGTTTCTGGTTATCTTGCACCTGTGTACCTGAAGGCAACCTTGCATAGCCCAAGGTTACAAAAAGTCAAAGCCCATTTAGTTTCCTTTAAGTCATCTCTGTAAGCCAACTTTGCTGACAGGAATTGGTGAGGTAGGAATTTTATCTTGCAAGAAACAGCCACTAGTTACTAAACAACTTAGAACAGTGGTGAGTATATATTTTTACACAACAGAAAACACAAGATTTACATTTATAATCTAAAATGTGAGTTGATCCATTACAGTTGTCCTCCCAAAGCCTCATGTAAGTCATGGAGTAGAGGTTCCTGGAGAAGTGCAAGGTTCCAGGGGTGCCCAGCGGACCAGGGCAGGGGCTCCAGGAGCAGGGCCAGAGGACCAGAGCCGGGCTCCAGGGGCAAAACCGTTAAACTGGCTGCACCTGCTGCCCCACAGCCTGTGGCCTCTCAGAGTTGTGGAGCGGGTCATCCTGGTCACAGCAGCTCCCCAGCCTCTCTTGACCCTGTAGCCCTGGGCCATTTCTGCGATTGAGGCCGCCTAAGGCAGAGAGGAGATGTTTAGGGAAGACTGAGGCACTGACCCTCTCTCCTGAGGAAATAAGCCTCCAAGTCTTGCTACCTAATTCAGGCTGTTTTATTTTATTTTATTGTGGAACCGGGGATTGAACTCAGACCCTTGCACTTACCAGGGAAGCGCTTATTCTACTGAGCCATCTCCCCGGCCCCCACAGGCTGTTTTAAACCACGAGAAGGATTTTTTTTGGGTGGCTCAGCCTGCTTTAAGGGTGGGTTTGATAAGGCAGGTGGAGGTGGGGTTTGAACCAGGGTATCCTGCACCTGACTGTATTTGCATGAGCAGGGACTTAAACAACTATGCTAACCAAACCCAGGCTGACCTCAAAGTCATGGTGATCCTCCTGCTCACATTCCTAAGAGTTGGGATTACAGAAACCATTCTCTGTATTTCTCTATTCTGGAAATAGTCTGCCTTGGACCCAGCTGAGTATGGCCTGAAACCTCCAGTAACTGTGAGCTAAATAAATCCTTCCTTCCTTCATTTTGAGTATTGGGTATTTGTCCCAGCAATGAGAGAAGAGTAACTGAGACAGTTGCACATGTCACATGTATTGTGCCAGTGATGGAAAGCTAGTACACTGTGTATACATTTGTAAATATCAAGTCACAACTTGATTTAAAAAGAAAGGAAGAAGTCCAGGTGTGGTAGTGCACACCAATAATCCTAGCACTCAGGAGGCTGAGCTAGGAGGAGCACTGCAAGTTTAAGGCCAACCAAGCCTACAAAGTGAGCTTATGACCAACCTGAACTGCATAATGAAACCCTGTCTCAAAGAGACAAAAAAAGAAAGAAAGAAAGAAAGAAAGAAAGAAAGAAAGAAAGAAAGAAAGAGAAAAGACAATGAAGGAAGGAAGAAGAGATGGATGGCTGATATATTTTTAAAGTATTTGTATTTAGTTTTTGAACTGCTGATTATTTTAAAGTATTGTTGTAGGCAGCTAAATTAGATAGAAATATTATAGGCAGTCAGACAGGGCCAGGCCCTCAAGAACAATTTGGAAGACAAGGTGACTTTGCAACTTTGGAAGAGGCAGACACTCCCAGTTGTGGGCCAGACCTCGAGACAAAAAAGTAAGGAAATGTAGCCCTATACTTCCCTAAGGATGTGTATCAGGGATTGATATTCTAAATAGGTATCAATCACTCTCAGAAAGCTCCAAAAGAGTCATTAGCCCAACCCCAATAGGAAGAGACCTTGCTCCCTATTCACTGCTGCTTGCTACATGACTTGTTTCCCCATTCAATTCTAATTCAATCAATTGTACTTGAGCAATGGTGCTTGTAATCTCATTGGTTGACCATAGTATTTTCCCACCTCATGCCCACCTAAGCAAGTTCTCATAGTTTTCACCTTAGGCCCGCCTCATCACATGGTTTTGCTCTATAAAACCCCTGAAAAAAGGGCATGTCCTGGGTAACCCACTAGGGTGCCCCTTCTGTGTCCCTCTTGGACAAAAGTTTTCTTTCCCAGGCTGGGGAGATGGCTCAGTGGAATAAGCGCTTCCCTGGCAAGCACAAGGGCCTGAGTTCAATCCCTGGCACTGCCAAAAGTTTTCTTTCCCAATAACTAATCTATTCTTAACCTCCATTTTGTTCCTAAAATTTATTCTTCAGTTTTACAGAACACGAACCCATCCAAGTATCTTTCAGGTTGGGAGTTTCATTTTTCCCCTGTATCAGTATGACTACAGTGGTTGACCTATTGACTTTCATTATCTTCAATGTGAGAATATTTTGTTCTCCTAAAGAAAAATTATTTGTATATTTTAAATTTCTTTGAAAATAATCTTGAATATATGAAAGTGACACCTAGAATAAATCACTGGAAACTACATGAAAAACAAAGTCAAACATAAGCAATCAAGCATAATACAGTATATAGTCTTTTTTTAAAATTTTTTTTTATTTATGTGTGTGTGTGTGTGTGTGTGTGTGTGGCCAGCTCAGCCCACCAGGGGGCAGGCTGGCTGGCATGTGGGGCTGGGGGATTGAACCGGGGTCCCTGTGCTTTGCTGAGCTTGTTCTAAGTAGGTGCTTTAGACCACTGAGCCATCTCACCAGCCCCTAGTATATAGTCTTATGTATAACTCATTTCAGGTTGGGGTGTTATAAACATAGTTATGCATACATTACTGCAGTATGATGTCATACTAATTTCCATAGTGGTTATACCAGTCTGCACTCCTACCAACAGTGGAGAAGGGTTCCTTTTGCCTACAGCCCTTCCAGCATTTGTTATTGGTTGATTTCTTGACGATAGCTATTCTTTCTAGAGTGAGATGGAATGTCAGTATTGTTTTAGTTTACATCTCTCAAATGACTAATAATGTTGAACTTTTTTCTCATATTATTTGGCATTTGTATTTCTGTAGTAGAGATGTGTGTATTCATCTTAGATGCCCATTGTTGAGTTGGGTCTTTGAATTTGGGGGGGGACTGGATTTTTTTTCAGTTCTTTATATGTTCTAAATATGTCTTTTGTCTGAGGGATGACTGGCTAAAAATTCTGGGCAACAAGGGCAAATCAGGAGGCATCACAATTACTGACTTGAAATTATACTAGAAGGCTACTGTGATGAAATCAGCATGGCACTGAATAAAAATAGACCTCAGATCAGTGGAACAGATTAGAAAATGCAAACACAACTACTAAAACACTCAGCCACCTCACCTTTGACAAAAGGGCCAAATAATGTTCACTGGACTAAAGGTAGCCTCTTTAATGAATGGTGCTTCTTTACATTCTGAAGACTAAAACTAGACCTGTGTCTATCACCATGCACTAAACTAAAGTGAAAATGGATCAAAGATCTAAATAATAAAACAGAAACAGTAAATCTACTAGAAGAGAAAAGTAGGTAGAATTCTTGAAGACATAGGTGTAGGCAGAGACTTCATGAACAAAACCAAGACTGCATGGGAAATACTTCAAAGAATCAACATCTGGCATCTCATGTTATTATAAAGCTTCTGAACATCAAAAGAAATTACCAACCTAGTGAAAAGACAACCCACAGAATGGGAAAAAATTTTAGTCAATCTAATAAATTATGAAAACACACATGACTGAATATGGAAAGAAGCTTCATAAAATTTTGTACAATAAAACTTAATAGGTTCTTGAGTATTATTTCATCTGAAATATTGTATTTTTTATTTTTTATGTATTTAGTAGAGGGTCCATAGGGTCTTACTATGAAGATCAGACTCAGAGTGATCCTCCTGTTTACAGCCTCCCAAGTGCTTGGATTACAGGCATCTGCTACCATGCCTAGTTTCAACTGCTGTCACAGTGTAACACTAGGGCAGAGCCAGCACTCATCTGAAATATTTTAGATGTTAATTTTTTAAAACAAATAATTTTGTAATTATGATACTCTCAGAAGCTGAGGCAGAAGAATTACATTTTGAGTGTGGACAACTTATACTTATTGAGATCCTATTTTTTTAAGGTAAAAGGGCTTGGGATTTAGCTCTATGTAAAGACCCTGGGTTCAATCCCCAGTTTCACAAAAATATTATTTATTCTTCAAGTTGTGAGAGGTGGCAGAGATGTAATTTTATATACTGTTTATTTTCTTCCCCTTTATGTTATCTCATATTTATCATAAGTGCTTATTTCAGAGAATCTACCAAAAAATAAATGATATGCTTGATTAAATTAAAAAATTTATATGGCCCACTGGTCATCATTTACCTTCACGATGTGAATGATTTTCATTACATCTTAAAATTGTGCAATATGTATAAAGAATTGTTTTTAAAGACTTAGGCGCTCTTTTGATTGACTTAGACTAATTACATTTAGTGTTCAATGGAAATAAATTAAAACTCATTGAATTATAATATTGTCAAGAAATTGTAATCATTAGAAGAAAAAATGGTATGAATAGGATAGATTTAGATATCTTTCTAAATGTTGAGAAAGGACATTGTTAGAATTCAGTATCTTCATAAACATGAAACCTTATGGTTACCCAACTCATTTGTACAATTACAGAAATTGAATGATAGCTTAATTTAGGTATAATTATGCCATTAGCTTAACTGGTAAAAATTAAAATGTAATATTATCATTATACTTCATAAATCATCCATTTCAATCTTCTAAGAATAGATGGGATAGAATGGTGTTAAATGACACTATGATGAAGAAAACCAAACAAAGGGGCCAGGGAGATGGCTCAGTAGAATAAGCGCTTCCCTGTCAAGCAAAAGGGCCTGAGTTCAAACCCCTGTTCTGCAAAAAAAAAAGAAAGAAAGAAAGAGACAATAGACACAATATCAAGTATAATCATTAAACTTGGTTTAAAAAGTTTCAGAGACATTCCTTAGAACAAGTAGTTAAGAAAACTGCACTGTAAAGGGAATCCAGCAGCAAATGTGGCCTCTCATCACAGTTGAGGAAAACTGGATATTGAAAGGATAATTGGTGAGATTTAATAGGCACTGCATTTAAAATAATATTTTAGCTTTATTGTGATAGTGTTACCAAACCAGGTACAGAAGGTCATCCCAGAGAAAAACCAATGTCCAAGAGACAAATATCTGGGGAAAAAGACAGGCTTCATTCAATCATTGGTCAAAGAAAGTAGCTTCCCATTCCAGGAAATAGGAAGCAAGGGTTTAAGAGGAAAGAGGAACTGGACTAGGGAGAAGTAAGGGGAAAAAATGAGCAAAAAGGATAAAATGGAAAAAAGCTATAAAAATAAGAAGAAGGGCTGAAGGAAGAGACCAGGGAAAGAAGAATAACTAAGATATATCATGTATAGGCACAAGTTCTTGATGATGAATGTGATCATAATGCATATCTAAGCTGTACTAGTAAAATTAATTTTAAAAAGATAGACAATGTGAAGAGATGTCAAGAATTTTTATCCTATTTCATTCACCATCAGACATCTGGAGGCCCAAAGAAGAGTCAATATTTTCAGCAAAAGAAATCTTCAAGTCCTTAAAAATTAACCCAAGCAGTTTTTGTCATCATAACCCACATAGCAAAGGTGTTATCTAATGCAAAGCTAGTGGGAAACTAATAATATATTATCAACTATGTGATACTTCCAAACTTAGTGATTTTTAAGTTCACTCAAGTGATGCTAAAAGACTTTTGCATTACTTTTTTATGTATTTAGTACAGGGTCTTACAGGGTCTACAGGGTCTCACAACTTAGATTGGACTCCTAGTGATTCTCCTGTTTTCAGCCTCCCAAGTGCTGGGATTACAGGTGTGTGCCACACGACCAGTCTCAATCACTGTCTCAGTGCACTCCAGGGGCAGGGCTGAGATGACAGGTGCTTTAGACTGTTGAGCTACCTGGCCAGCCCATCTTTTGCATTATGATCACCCGGGATAATGTCCTTATACTTAGAAGATAAGTCCTGAATATTGAGGTGAAGAATCATGTTGTCTGAAAGTAGTTTTCAATTTGATCAGCAAATAACATTTTATTCTGAAAAGACAGAACAAATATGGAAAAATATAAATAATTTAGTTTGGAGGATAGAGTTGTTTATCATATAGTGCTTTAAACTTTTCTAAATATTTGAAAATTTTAATGCAAATTTTAAAAATTACTTTGATATAATTTTTATTTAATTTTCCTTTTTAATAGTTTATTTATTATTTGGTACAGGGTCTCACTACACAGCTTGGACTCATAGTGATCCTCCTGTCTCAGCTTCCCCAGCACTGGGATTACAGGTGTGTGCCACTATGCCTGGTCTAGGTGGCCAGCAAGGCATGGGGGCTGGCACAGCATGCAGTACTGAGGATCAAACCTGGGTCTTTGTACTTTCCAGGTAGGTGCTTAGATCACCAAGCTATCTCCCTGGCCCTATAACAGGATTTTTAGAACAATTTAGATTTTACAGAGAACTGGACAAATAGTAGAGTTCCAGGCTCCCATCTCTCTGCCATTCAGTTTCCTGTGTCATTACTATCTTGCCTTAACATTGCACATATATTAAAACTATTGAGCTCATATTGATAAATTATCAACTAAAGTCCATGATTTGCATTAAGGTCAGCTTTTTTTTTTTGGCGGTACCGGGGATTGAACTCAGGACCCTGTGCTTGTCAGGCAAGCGCTTATTCTGCTGAGCTATCTCCCTAGCCCAAGGTCAGCTTTTTGTGTTGTACTTATCTATGGTTTTTTCACAATGCTTAATGGTATGTAGTCTTCTAAACATTACCTGTTTATTCCCGTTTCTTTGTCCCTTAGAAACCAGTGATATTTTTAATGTCACCACAATTTGCTTTTACCACAACGTCATGTACTCATAATAATATAATGCCATCTTTTCTGAATGGCTCTTTCACCAAGCAGTATTCATTTAATTTTCTCTATATGTTTTTGTGGCTTGATAATGTCTTAAACCAAGTATTAAAAAAATACAAGGGATAGTAACTCAAAACTCCTGACAATAAACTGCAACATATATACGTTGGAACCTAATTTAATAAACCATCTCCTTAAAAGACACTTCAAAAATAATTGAGGAAATGTTAGTATTTACTGGGTAATTGATACTACTAAATTAATGAACTTGCTAAATGTGACAGCTGGATTGAGTTTATGCAAAATATTAGATGTACTAAGAAAATAAAAGTTTTGACATATTCACAAAAAGGAATTATGTCACCTCTCCTGGAGATTTTTCACTTGGATCAGTCCCATCAATATTTAACAATGCAAGAAAGAACTGTAAGTAATAATATATCAGTGGGTCTCTATGCTGTTAGATTTTAGCGTGGGAATGGCAACCTAGCCCCCATCTAGATACGCATATGTGCAATATCTGAATAAAAAAACCTTCAACTTTCTAGTCAAAGTCTTTTTTCGCCCTGAATCATAGGTCTGAAGTCACTCTTCAGTTTCTAAAGTTGATTTCTTTCCTCCCAGAGCCCCTTGGATCTATGAGAAAACTGGGGTGATTTATGTTTCTCAGCTCAGTACAGATGAAATGAAAGCCTTCTGAAATTCAGATAAGACTTTACTACGTGAGGAAACGGTAATTGAAAATATTCCATTTAAATAGCCCAGTCTGAAAGAAAACTTGAGATTTTCGCTTTAAACAAAACAAATGCTCAGAATGGACGCGGTGTGGCGCTGCAGCCTCAGAAGTAGAACTATTGAAGCAAACCCCCTAGCCCCTTTACACTGATACTCAGTAAATAAATAAGCAAAGCAGGAAGAAGAGGCATTCTAAGGTGGCTGTTTCAGAATACCGAGGACCTAGGATTTTCCAATTATCCCAGTATCTGCAAGATATTTAGAGAAAAGAGTCAGCGACACAACGCGAGCTGGGAAATCAGAAAGCGATGGAGGCCAGAGACGGAAAGGAATGCATTTGGAGACAAAGGCAAGTCCTGATATTCTTTGTTTTTCTGTGCATACCTCTGGCTGGTTCCGAGTCTAGGCGCTATTCAGTGGCTGAGGAATCTGAGAGTGGTTCCTTTGTACACAATTTGTTAAAAGACCTGGGGCTAGAGGTAGAAGGACTAGCTGTACGGAAACCCCGGGTTATTTCCAAGGGGGGGAAAATGAGTTTACAGTTAGATGGACGGACTGGAGATTTATTATTAAATGAGAAACTGGACCGGGAGAGGCTCTGTGGCCCCACCGAACCTTGTGTATTACCTTTCCAGGTGTTATTGGAAAATCCCTTGCAGTTCTTTCAGGCTGAGCTACAGATTAGGGACATAAATGATCATTCTCCAGTATTCCTAGACAAAGAAATAATTTTGAAAATTTCAGAAAGTATCACTCCTGGAACGACTTTCCCAATAGAACGTGCTCAGGACTTAGATGTAGGAAGCAATAGTCTCCAAAATTACAAAATCAGTCCCAATGTCTACTTTCATCTTAAATTACAAGACAGTCTCGAAGGCATAGTACCACAGCTGGTGCTGGACAAAACACTGGATCGTGAAGAACAGCCTGAGATCAGGTTAACCCTCACTGCTCTAGATGGCGGGACCCCACCCAGATCCGGCACGGCCCTGGTCCTCATTGAAGTACTGGATATCAATGACAACGCGCCTGAATTCACAAAGCTTCTCTATGAGGTGCAGGTTCCAGAGAATAGCCCCGTTGGATTCCAGGCTGCTACAGTCTCCGCTAGGGATTTAGACATTGGAACCTACGGACAAATATCGTATGTATTATTCCAAGCCTCTGAAGAGATTCGCAAAACTTTTCAAATAAATGAAAAATCCGGAGAACTCCTTTTGAAACAGAAAACAGATTATGAAACAGTTCAGAGTTACACAGTAAATATTCAGGCCGTAGATGGTGGGGGCCTTTCTGGAAATTGTGTAGTGTTTATCCAGGTGATGGATTTGAATGACAATCCTCCAGAAGTAAGCATCTCCACGCTTACCACTCAGATACCAGAAAACTTGCAGGAAACTGTCATTGCTGTATTCAGTGTTTCAGATCCTGACTCGGGAGACAATGGAAAGACGATTTGCTCCATCCCAGATGATCTTCCTTTCTTCCTGAAACCCTCCGTAGAGAATTTTTATACTCTTGTGACAAACAGAGCTTTGGATCGAGAGACCAGATCCGAGTACAACATCACCATCACTGTCACCGACTTGGGGACACCCAGGCTCAAAACCCAGCACACCATAACAGTGCAGGTCTCCGACGTCAACGACAACGCCCCCACCTTCACCCAATCCTCCTACACCCTCTTCGTCCCAGAAAACAACAGCCCCGCCCTGCTCATAGGCACCATCAGCGCCACAGACAGAGACTCAGGCTCCAATGCCCAGGTCACCTACTCGCTGCTGCCGCCCCAACACCCGCACCCGCAGCCGCAGCCGGACCCCGCCTCGCTCGTGTCCATCAACGCCGACACCGGGCAGCTGTTCGCGCTGCGGGCGCTGGACTA
>NW_004524761.1:4682906-4686614 GCF_000260255.1 Octodon degus | reverse complement strand
GTGTCGTCGCTCTTCCTGCTGTCGCTGCTGCTCTTCGTGGCGCTCAGGCTGTGCAGGAGGAGCGGGCCGGCCGCGCTGGGGGTGTGCTCGGCGGCGCCCGAGGGCCCCTTCCCTGCCCACCTGGTGGACGTCAGCGGCACGGGGACGCTGTCGCACTCCTACCAGTATGAGGTGTGTCTGAGGGAAAGCTCAGAGACCAGCGATTTTAAGTTCCTGAAACCAATTATCCCCAACCTCCCTGTGCGGAATTCGGAGAGGGTTAGTGATGAAAACCCGAGTTTTAGAAATAGCTTCAAATTTAGTTAAATATTAATAATCTACTGAGCTTGGGCTCACTGCCTTTGTAGAAAGTCCTGTTTTTATTGCTTGGCACTTTGGAAATCTTTAAAAATACTACAAAGTTATTACCCTATTCCAATTCTGTGTATGTTCCTGCTATATCAAAATGTATGGGGTGGGATTGGTTGTAGAATAACTTTTTTTTCGTTCCTACTTTAACTTAAAATGTGAAAGAAAATTTTGTTTTTTCAGAAATATGCCATTGTTTTTGGAAACAAGGTCTCTGTAGTGCAGGCTGGCCTCCACTTCATGATAATCTTCCTGCCTCATCCTGCACAGTGCTGGGATTATAGGTATATGCCACCATTTCCAGACAGAGTGTTCTATTTTAAAATTAGAGCTCCTTCCCCTAAACTCACCTTGTCCAGTTTCCAGGTAGTTCTGAAGTTCTACATTCTGAAATATTTGCTATTGTTATATAGGTTGAGTTGTTCAGCCTCCAATGTTTATTATATAACCTCTTAGGCAATTGTAACTTTTATCCCAGGAACTCACACAGGCTAAGCCATTAACATAAATACATTGGTGAATAGCCTAATAACCTCCCTCTATGATCTAAATGCATATTTTAAGGAGTCAAAATCTGAAAATGGGCTCTTTAGACATTGTGAATACCTTAACTATTGAAGTGTACAAAACATTTTTATGCTTAACAATTTCCTACAAAAATTATTTAAGCCAGGCAGGGTGTTGAAGGCCTGTAATTTCACCTACTTATGACTCTGATAAGGGAAGATCAAAAGCTTTAAACCAGTCTGGGCCATTTGGCAAGAACCTTCACAAACTTTTTTTTTGGGGGGGTAGAACTGGGGATTGAACTCAGGCCCTTGTGCTTGCCAGGCAAGCACTTATTCTACTGAGCTATCTCCCCACCCCTCAAAGTAAAAATTTAAACAGGTTGGGAACATATGGGTTCCATCCCAGGTAATGGGGAAAAATCACTCGCTAATATTCTAAAATGTGGTTAAATGGGTCATGTTTAGTGACTTTCAAAGGCAGGCTAATTTTTCATGTTTTCTATTTAAACTTTTAAAATCATATGCTTATTCTAATCTTCCCTTAAAATCTGTCTCAATCATTAAAAATTTTCTACTAACTGTGCACTTCATTAAAATGAAAAAAATCTAGAACTTAAAATGTTCTTGGTGGCTGTAGTAATCATGCAATAAGGGGGGGAATATATTGTAGATTACTCCTTTCTTCATGTCTTGAAATTTAATTTCTTGAGCCATGTTAAACAAGTTTTAATTCTTAATATTATTCACCCTATCTTTACATTTTCTCATTTTATGCATGTTTGAATGAACCATACTATTAAAATATGAATTTTAAGGTCTCATTTTTTAATTAGTAGTAAAATAGAACCCATTTATTTTTATTGAAAATCTCGGATCAGCCAAATGATTTTCTGATGGCTGTTAGATAAGTCACATTACTCCCCCTCCCCTGTCCTATAGTAACAGCTGTTTCCACTGATTGAAGTTATGTTAAAATAAAATAGCATAAAGTAGAGAAGTGTAAATCCTGTTATTTTTGTTATTAATATTCACTAATATTAAGAGTAAACTCAGTAGATGAGTCAGCAAGTAACATTCGTGATGATTGTGTAGAAAAATACAGAAGTTAGACTAAACACATGATTTTTGTTCAACTAGAGTACATTTCCTCACTATGTTATGTTTATTTAAGTCATGTTACAGAAGAAAATGTTACAGTAGCGTCAACTGGGTTTGCTAAAAGGAACAGCAATATAACAAAATTTTTTTAAAATACCAAACATCTACACCTTTTCCAAGATTTTAAAACTGAAAGTGACCGCATGGTGGCGCTGTTGCCTAAAAAAGCGAATTCGTTACCATGACGTAAGCAAGGCTGTAGTGCGGTGAACTAGGGTCTGTGAGCCTGGGCAGATTTTTAAACAAACAAATCTAAGCCTCTGGAAGGGGCTATTGCTAGACTGGAAGTTAAAAGCCTTTTTGCTCCCCAGTGGTGTCTGATGTTTGACTTGGCAGTATTACTTGGAAGAACATGATAGACTACAATGGAGGCCAGAAAGGAGTGCTTTCTTATACAAAGGCAAGTCTTGCTTCTCTTTGTTTTACTGGGTGCGACTCTGGCTGAGTCTGTGTCGAGGCGTTATTCTGTGGCTGAGGAACAAGAGAGGGGCTTTTTAATAGCGAATCTAGCAAAAGATCTGGGGCTAGGGATAGAAGAACTGGCCGCAAGGGGGACCCAAGTTGTTTGCAAAAGGAACAAACAGCTTTTTCTGCTCAGCCATCAAACTGGTGATTTATTCCTGAATAAGAAATTGGACCGGGAGGAGTTATGCAGTTCCACAGAGCCATGTATACTGAATTTCCAGATATTGTTACATAACCCGTTGCAGTTTATTACAAATGAACTCCAGGTCATAGATGTAAATGACCATTCTCCGATATTCTTTGAAAATGAAATGCAGGTGCAAATCCTAGAAAGCTCCTCAGCAGGGACAGTAATTTCTTTGGGAAATGCTGAGGACTTGGATGTGGGAAGAAACAGTCTTCAAAACTACATGATCTCTCCCAATTCTTATTTTCACGTTTTTACACGCAGTCGCAGGGATGGAAGGAAGTACCCAGAATTGGTATTGAACAAGCCTCTGGATCGTGAGGAGCAGCCAGAGCTCACTTTAACGCTCACGGCGCTGGATGGAGGCTCACCACCACGGTCGGGGACAGCCCAAATCCACATCCTGGTCTTAGACATAAATGACAATGCCCCAGAATTCGGACAGTCACTCTATGAGGTTCAAATACTTGAGAATAGCCCTATTAATTCTGTCATACTCACAGTCTCGGCTTCCGATTTAGACACAGGAACTTTTGGGGCAATTTCATATGCATTTTTTCATGCCTCCGAAGAGATTCTCAAAACTTTTCTACTAAACCCAATTACTGGTGATGTACAACTAATAAAATATTTAAATTTTGAAGCAATTAATACTTACGAAGTCGACATAGAGGCCAAAGATGGTGGCGGTCTTTCAGGAAAATCTACAGTCATAGTTCAAGTGGTTGACGTGAACGACAACCCACCAGAACTGACCCTGTCTTCACTTAACAGCCCCCTCCCTGAGAACACTGCAGAGACCGTGGTAGCCGTTTTCAGTGTTTCTGATTTAGACTCTGGAGACAATGGAAAAGTGAAGTGTTCCGTTCAGAGCAATCTCCCCTTCATCCTAAAACCATCCGTGGAAAATTTTTACACACTTATGTCTGAAGGAGCGCTGGACAGGGAGACCACAGCCGAGTACAACATCACTATCACTGTCACTGACTTGGGGACACCCAGGCTCAAAACCCAGCACACCATAACAGTGCAGGTCTCCGA
>NW_004524761.1:4666743-4682056 GCF_000260255.1 Octodon degus | reverse complement strand
TCGGCGGCGCCCGAGGGCCCCTTCCCTGCCCACCTGGTGGACGTCAGCGGCACGGGGACGCTGTCGCACTCCTACCAGTATGAGGTGTGTCTCACTGAAGGTACTGGGCCCAGTGAATTCAATATCTTGAAACCGATTGTCCCCAATATCCTGCTTCAAGACACTTAGCAGAACTATTTCTAAATATCAAGTTCAGGAATAAGTTTCGTTTCATTACGATCAAAAGGTAATGTTTGTTTATGGATGTTTTCATTTTATTAAAAAACCTTTAGTTTCTGTAACCTTTTAATATACTGATTTTATGAAGTTGCACGTTAATTCATAGTTTCTTGATTTTAACCTGCTTGCTGTCTTATGGAATCTGCCTCTTAACTATTTTAGAACAAAATTTAATTATCTTTAATATAATGATTTTAAAGATGTTTAAGACTGTATTTCAAGGGCCAAGGAGATAACTCAGTGGCATAAGTGCCTGCCTGGCAAGCGCAAAAATTCTATCTTTGATCCCTGATACCAAAACAAAACAACAAAAAAAAGCATTCCAATTTCTATAGATGAAGGTAGGATAAATAGTTGCAAGCCACCAATATTGTTATCTTGTTGAATGTATCCATATAATATGCTCTAGAATATTCCTTAAGCAGTTTTGCTCATCATTAGTGAAGTTGTTAAGAAATAAGAATGTGTTTTAAGGTATAGTAATTCACCATAGCACTTAAATAAAATATTACATTCATTCTCCGTATTGAGGATGGAATTGCTATTTCACATTGTATATTATTATATTTGACCAAAAAAGAGTTGCATCATATAGGCTAGCATCTCAAATCCCTTCTCATAATTACCCTTCAGGGTTCCTTAGCATGATGACAGAGGAAAATTTAACATAAGCCTTATTAAACAACTGATATGTTCCATTTTGCATGAAACATTTGGTAAGGTACGAGGTGGATGACTAATTGGTTTATAATTTTGACACCTAAAAGCCTCCATGCCTTTCAAAATTTTTAATACACTGATGTATGATGTTTCAAAAAAAAGACTGCTAAAAAAGGGGGGGCAGGAATATAGCTCAGTGGTATAAATGCCTGCCTGGCAAGTGCAAGGTCATGAGTTTGATCCCTGGTACCGCAAAATAAATAAATAAATAAATAAATAAATAGCTATAGATGTACGATGTTTCAATGCTTTATTGAAATGTAGTGTTCCAGGGCTGGCCTGATAGCTCAGCAGAAAAAGTGCCTGCTTCAGCAGAGCACAGTGAACAGGGTTCGATCCCCTGGTGTGCCGTGCCAGCCCTGAGATGGCGATTGAGACTGGGCATGGTGGTGTGCGCCTGTAATCCCAGCTCTTGGGAGGCTGAAAACAGGAGGATCACTACAAGTCTGAACTACATAGTGAGACCCTGTAGACCCTGTATCTCCTGTATTAAGTGCAAAAAAAAAAGAGTAGATTATTCTATACAGTCTTAATATACGTGGTGGGGTCAGGGATATAGCTCAGCCACACAGTATGGTTTTGAGTTCAAATTCCAGTACCAAAAAAATATATGTGGTAACTGGGCTTAGTGTAATGGTGCACAACTGTAATCCTAGCACTCAGGAGGCTGAGTTAGGAGCATTAGGGTGAGTTCAAGGCCAGTCTGGGCTACAAAGTGATTTACTGGATAGCCTGAGTTGCATAGTGAAAAAGAATAAAACAAAATAAACAAGAATAACAACATCAAAATCTATATATGGAAACTGATAAGGAAAATACTTTCTTTGCTTTCTCTCTTGGTTCCCTTCTTCATACTGCAATCTGACAGGACTTACACTTATTTGTAGTCACATTGGGATAAAAACTTCCCATCTGCGTCTGCATTCTACCTTCTACATTGCAATTAGAAGATGTACAAGAATAGGAAGTTCTAAAGGGAAATGAATAATGGTATTGTGAAAGTCCACATTAGCTACAGCTAAATAAAGTGTGGAATCAAAATGCCAAATCATATAACTTTTGAGTGGAAAGAAAAGTTTATTTGAAGTAACAAATTATTCTTAAAGAAATTAGGAAAGAATTAATTTTCTCTTATTAGGTATTTTCTCATTCAGAGAGATAGAATTTTCCAGGAATTGAATACTGCTGACTAGAAGAAAGAGAACAAAGTTATCAAAGATTTTGAAAATTCCTAAGGGAGGAAAAAAGTTTAAAATTGACCTGCCTTAAATCACATTTTAAGTGTAGTTATCACATTTATTTTTTATTTTTATTTATTTATTTTTTTGGTGGAACAGGGGATTGATCTCAGGCCCTTGCACTTACCAGGCAAGCACTTGTTGTACTGAGCCACTTCCCTGGCCCCAAGTTATCACATTTAAATGTTGCGTGTGACTTAAATTTTTAGTATAGTTACAATCACATTGATTCTTCTATTGAATTTTGTTTATTCTTCATGGCATCAAAACTGAATGAAATTTGCAACATCCCAAGGGTTTAAGAAACTTTCACATAGCCTATCATTCACTTATTTTTGATACTTAGTTCTGTATACTATGTACACTCTTTTCTGTAAAAACACAAATTCAGAAATTTAACCCTTTAATTAGTTAAAATCAAGTTTTTAATGCTAAAAATCAAAGGGGTAAATTAACTTTAATTTCCATATGGTATTATTATAAGGCCAATCTATATTCAAATATCAGTCATATTTCTATATATTCAAATACTAGCTAAATCTAGTACACTAGCTCACTATAATTTCCATAAGTCTGTCTTTATCCTTTTTAAAAATCATTTATTTATTTGGTACAGGATCTCACTAAGCAGTTTGGACTCCTGGGGATCAAACCTGGGTCCTTACACTTGCCAAGTAGGAGCTTAGATGGCTGAGCTATCTTCCCAGATTATCTTTATCCTTAAAAGGTGCTTCCTTATAAATGTGAGATAAAATAATAATTTCCCCATACATCCCACTACTTCATTCAGAGAGGATCTTTGCTTCATAGATTAAGAGGTTTTTAAATCATAAATGTACTGGTTATGACTCAAAGCTATTGTTATGTCATATACACATATGGTTAATCAATTTTTGGTTGGCACAAACTTCAAAATTAAACTCATTTTCTTTCATATTTGACACTGTTGATGAAAAATGTGATCTCAATTTACTTTTCAATCTTTTATCTATTAATGTCTTTATTTTCATGTAGGTTATTTTTTCTATTCTTGAGAGGTTGTTTGGAGGTTCTAGCAGGGCAGTACAGCTGCTCATATACCCTTGACCTAGGAAAGGAAATGGCCCTCTTCTACTGGGAGTGGTTGTCTTCTTCAACTGAGCAACTTCAGAGGGGACTCACAGGGAGCAGTGAGAAGGGAAGGGGACACCAGCTTTCCAGACACATCAGTCAAGTCAACCTTGGCATCAGTGGAGCGACAGATACCACATCCAAATCACTCTCACATCCAACCATCTCTGTTCTTGATGCTCCAATATTTGCTAATCCCCAGCTGAAGAGTCACTTAATGTACTGCATTTGACCTGTCTAATTATAATTTTCCTCTTCAAATTTTCTATATGGCAGATTTTCAAAAGATCTTACAATGATCTCACAATTACTATTTACTTTTTCCATTAAATTTAAGGTTTTTTTTCCTTTTAAGGGCTAGCGAGATAGCTCAGTGAAATAAGTGCCTACTTAGGCAAGCTCAGGACTGGGGTTCGATCCTCAACACCACACACTGTGCCAGCGGGCATGGTGTCACACACCTGTAATCCCAGTGCTGAGAAGGCTGAAAGAAGGAAGATCACTATGAGTCCAAGATGTGTAGTGAGACCCTGTACCAAATACATTAAAAGAATAATAATAATATAATAATAATACATAAGTATTGTTTTCCTTCTAAATCTTCCATGTCATTCTAAATCAATTTCTTCTATTAGAGAAACAGTCTTCTATTTGATTAGTCTGTTTTTTATGGTGTTAATCTTCCTCATATACTTGATTTTTAAAAGGATTTATCTTCTACTGAAGGTTTCCTACACAGTGATGCATACACACTAATGGTTTTGATAATACTGAAATAAGAAGGAGAATAGGGGTCTCAAGGTTGTTTTAATTCTGGCTTTTGCAAATCAATCTAAATCAAGAACTTTGTCCAAATTTGAATTACGCATGCAGAAGTGCTGCATCAACCTCTAACGATGCATCTGAGCTGGACCCAGACTGGGTGTGTGTTGTTGTATAGGGTTACTGTGTTCCCCAAAGCCTCAGGTATTTGGAGGATGATAGGTTCATTTGGGCACTATATTCATCAGTGGGTTCATCCATTGATGAGTACAGTAGCTAAATGTACATTAGGAGATGGGGCCTGGTTGGAAGTGGGTCACTGGGGCACTACCTGGAAAAGATATTCTAGTTCCTGGCTCCTCCATCTGTCTCTGCTGTTTAGCTACCATGAGATTAAGAACTTTCCTTCTCCATGCCCTTCCACCATGCTTTTTCCACCTTGGAGCCAGCCAGCCATAGACTTAAACCATTAGCTAAAATAAACCACTCTTCTTTTAAGTTGTGGGTGTCGGATATTTTGTGTTAATGACAGAAAAATGAATAAAACAGGGGAATTCTGCATTTGCTCTGTGAGGCAAAAATCTCAAAGATGGTCCCCATTTTCTTCTTGGTTGTCATGACATCTGCTAAGTCTGAAGACATGGAAGCTAATGGAAACGTGTTACTTTTCAGTCTTGAGAGTAAATAGTCTGAGTTTGAAAAAAAATTAAACTGTAAGTGGGGTTACTGACACTTAAGGAAAAACCATAGTGTTGATTCAGGTAATAAATATACATGCTAATACTACAGAATAATATAACTCTAGATTTCCCTTCTGAAACAGTGGTTGCCATTTGCTTTTAGAAAATGGCATGGGGACTTTAGTGATAATAAAAAATGACTTGTTTCTTCCAAGACAATCCCCTCCTCATGAAGCCATTTGCCAAAATTACTGTTCTGGTAACATAGATCAGTGCTAAGTACCATTTCTATCACCAGTATGAAGCCATACATGAGAAATGCAGCACACTATTCTCTTTGTTAATAATTTCCTGGCACAACCATCATATACAGTACTTTCTTAGTCTACAATGAAATCATTCTATCTTGTGTACGGATATTTCCCAAAATAGAGACTACTCGAGGACTAAGATCTAACTCATTTTCTACTGACAGTTGTGGACATATATCTCAATATTGTTTTGGTGTCTACCAGAACAGGTAATGTGAACTGTTTCTTCTATGTCCCTGTGTTTTGAGATGCTTGACTCTTGTGAGTTCTAAAGGTATTTAGTGCTTCTGGAGTTGGGTGGCAAGCTCTGATGTGGCCATGAAAGACACAAACAATTAGCTAGATGATAAGGAAAATGTACTACAAAGCACATCCCAATTGTGCGCTGAGCTCAACTGGCAAAGTAAGGTAGTAACCTAAATGTAAAACTGAGCTACAATTCTTGATTATTCTATCAGTGACGAGTTCTCAGAGCCACAGGTGTTTAGCATATGGTGCTGTAAAACACACCTACACTCCTTAATGACAAGCATAGCCAGGCACAAGCATGTGCTCTTTCAATGGAAAGCCATATTTGTCATGATAATCCTACACTTAGTCTAGGACTTGTCTCAGGCTTTCTTTTGATTACTTGAACTACCCCCAAAATGATTCCTCACTCTCTCAATCCCTGACTTGACTTAGACTTCTTCCCACTGCAATTCTCTGTTGTGTTCAGTGCTTTTAAGATAGGAAGGGTTAACAGAGGACAGTGATATGTGGATATGTTGGATATGTTGTTCAAAAGAAAATCCACTTTTTAGCATTTGAAGAATATTAATATCACATTTCCAGAGTTGTTATTGTCAGGGCCGGGGAGATGGCTCAGTGGAATAAGTGCTTCTCTGGCAAGCGCAAGGGCCTGAGTTCAATCCCCAGTTCTGCCAAAAAAAATTATAAATGATACAGAGTGAGAAGTTTCTGTGCAGAATACCAGGAAAAAATGTATTCAGATTTAAAGCCAGTTGTATCCAATTATTATGGGCTGTCCTTAAGAAAGGACTTTCAGAAGACACTTAACTTCTATACAACTTATTCAGGGATATGGTATGCTAAGAAGAGACCTGAAAGAGCTGAAAGCTCTCACTTAAAGCTGATTTTTGAGGTTCTCTATAAGAATAGGGGAAGGGAAAGGTAGAATTATCCACTTTGTAGCTGCAAGATGATGGAATGCCTAAGATGAATGTAAGCCCCTTAGGAAAGGCTGGGAAACACATTTGTCCCATGCACATAAGTAAATCTGTATTTAGTAATTGAGTGAACTGATCAGACTTCAGTAGCCACACAGCAAGGAATATAAAATTTGTAGAAATGGTTCTGATATATCACTAAGAATTAACAGAAAAACAGACCTAGGGAGAAGTAGAATGTTCATTCTAGAATTGCCACACTACATTAAAATATACATTTCTTAACAAAACTATGAGATATCGAAAGAAAATGTGACACAAAGCCAGGAATAAAAGAATCAGAAACCATTCCTCAGTGACATTTGTACACGATTATGGGGAATGTAAAACTAGTACAAGCATGATAAATTGTGTGGCGCTTCCTCAGATATCTAAAATAGCATATGATCAGTAATCCTACTGCCAAGTGTAAATCCTAAGATTTTGAAATTAATATGTTGGAGATACTCTGAGGATGCCCATGCATTAGACTTACTAGATGACTATTTTAAACATGTTCAAGGAACCAAAGGAAAGAAAAAGAATGATGTGTCATCAAACATAGACTGTAAATGAAGATATATCATTATAAGGCCAAGGGGCCGGGGAGATGTCTCAGTGGAATAAGTGCTTCCTTGGCAAGCACAAGGGTCTGAGTTCAATCCCCGGTTCCGCAAAACAAAAAACAAAAAACAAACAAAAAAATAATTATAAGGCCAAGAGCCAAATATAAATTATAGAGTTAAATATATAAGTGAAATGAAAAATGAATCAGTGGAGCTGAGACTGTCATTTGATGATAGAGCTATGCTTAGATCTGGCCTAGGTTCAAGTTCCAGCATATGCTCATGCATGCATAAGTTTATTAGAGAAATTTTATAGATTTCAACAAACAGATGAAAAGACTGAAATTTCCAGATGGATCAGTTGAGGTGGTCCAATCAGAGGAACTGAAGTGACAAAAAATGGAAAAAATAAACAGCCTTAGAGACCTTAGAATGTAATCAAACACTATAACATATGTATAGAGTCCTCAAAGGAGATAAAAGAACAGAAAAAATATAGTTAAAGAAATACTGCCTTAAAACTTTCCAAATACAGACATTAATCTGCACAACCATAATAGTAGTGGATTATCGGCAGAACTGGCAATGTCAGAAGTTGTTGACGAACCTTTTACAGCTCAGCATATTAGTATGGCTTTGCTTTTTATACCCTGTGATTAGACTTCTGCTAGATGGTTAAGACCAAGTTAAAGCAAGACCCGTATAACTCAAAATGTAGCTTTTGTATCTGACAAGGTCAATCAAATCCCCTCAGGATTTACACTGAAATCATATGCAGTGGTTTGTAGATCTTTTGTCAGTGTCAGCCATCTGGATGAGTCACAGCCCTTGCTTGACCAATTTGCTACTATTATGGACTATATTGGGTTATTTTGCTGAATTGAAGCACCTACACTATTTGAATGGCAATGGAACACCCATCTATGACAAAACAAAAACAAAAAAGGGGGATATAAATGAAGGACCATTTTTTAGTGAAAAAAATATATATCTGAACATACAAAATAGTTAGGATAGATATACAGCTACTTTCTTTTAGTTCGGTGAGAAGGAATATTTGTCCTAATAGTGTTTAGAAAAAATATCATGTCTGCATCTTTTACTCTGAATAACTACTACAGAAACAAAAATATGCAATGTATAAATTATTGTAACTGTCCCACTAACCTGTTTTGAAACAGTCTCATTGCTATTTCTTTCTCATTAAAATTATTAAAAAATAAAATAAAATAAAATAAATCTGCACAACTATTGTGCCCAATGGATTACAACTAGGAGGAAAAGAGTCATGCCTCAATGCAGCATGATCAAACTGTGAGAGACAAAGGAAAAAAGAGAATCATAAAAACATCAAAACTAAAGTGACTTGTCACATACAAGGGATCCTGAATAGGATTAATAACTGACTTCTTATGGAAACTGGGGCCAGGTATGATGGCATGTGCGTGTAATCCGAGCTCTTGGGAGGCAGAAGGATTGCCATAAGTTCAAGTCCAGATGGGGTACATAGTGAGTTCAGCCTCTATTCCATAGCCAGACCCTATCCCAAAATAACCCAAACAGAAAAAGAAACCAGGAAGGCCAGAGGCAATGGGATAACACATTCAGGGAAGCGCTTATTCCACTGAGCCATCTCCCCAGCCCTATGATGACACATTCAATGTACTAGTTGAAAATATCAAACAAGAATTATGTATCCATTGAAAGAGAAATTGAGACATACAAGATTTAAAAAAGATTGAATTCATTGTTAACAAACCTACCCTATAAAAATGTGAAACAAAGTCATTTGGACTATTAATAATGATAATAGAAAATTATAATACCATTATTTTCAATAATGGATAGAATAACCAAATAGAATATAATCATGAATAAATCTTGAATAACATTAAAAACCAACTAAACCTAACAGAACACTTTACCCAACAATTCCAGGATACACATTCTTCAGAAGTGCATATTGAATATTCTCCATGATAGGTTGTATATTAGGCCAAAAAACAAGCCTCAGTCAATTTTACAGGATGATGTCATACAAAATTCACAAATATATGGAAATTAATCAAGTCATTTCTAAACAACAGTGATCAAAAAGAAATCACAAAGGAAATTATAAAGTACCCTGAAATGAATGAATATGAAAAAAATGTACCAATACTTAACAGTATGCAATAAAATCTCTGCTTAGGGGAAAATTTATATTTGAAAGTGCTTTTCGTGTGTGTGGTACAGGGGACTGAACTCAGGACCTTGAGCTTGCCAGGCAGGCACTTATTCTATTGAGCTATCTCCCTGGACCCCACAAATGCCTATTTTTAACAAAAGCACTCAGAATAAAACTTTAGTTAAGAAGCTAAAAGAGGAATATACTAAACTCAAGGCAAACAAAAGTGAAATTAGAAGACTCAAGAGGAAATAAATGAAATAGAGGACAGAAAATAAATAGAACCAAAAATGCTTTGAAGGGATAGGCAAAATTGGAAAACTTAGATTTAACCAAAAAATGAGAAGTATATCTTAATTTACCAAGTACTTTATAAGGAAAAGGGGGCATTGTAAGAGAATATTATGAACATTTTTAGGCCAACAGCTTATGAAATCAGATGAAATGAAAGTAATTCCTAGAAGCATACTAATTACCAAAACTGACTGAAGAAGAAATATAAAATCTGAGTAGAGAGGTAACAAGATATTAGGTTAGTAATCAAAAACTTCCTACAAAGGAAGGCCCAAAATGAGATAACTTCACTAATGAATCATGCCAAATATTTAAGGAAGAATCAACTCAAATTTTTATAAACTCACCAAACAGGAGGAGGGGCCATTTTTCAGTTGATTCTATAAGGACAGTACTACAATGATAACAAGATAAATACAATAAACCTACATCATAAATTCTTCCATCAATAGGCAAAAATTCTCAAATATCAGCAAAATGTGCTGAATTCACGCACCTATAATATTTAAATGACAATGGAATACCCTTCTCTGACAAAATTAAACAATAAAAGAGGATACAAATGAACAACCAAAAAAAAAAAAAGAGCAACCATTTTGTATCTGTACATTCAAAATAGGATAGATATACAGCTACATTCTCTTAATTCAATGCATAGAAAGATTTGTTCTAATAGTGTTTGTGGACAAGATGTCATATCTGCATCTTGTACTATGAATAAACACTAAGACAACAATATGCAATGTATTAATTATTGAACCTGCCCGACTAATCAGTTTTGAAACTCAACGGCCAGCTATTAGAGACCATTAGAGACCGTTAGAGACCGTTAGAGACTGCGAGACCATTAGAAACCGTTAGAAACCGTTAGAGACAGAAGACCGCGGTGAGCTTCAGGGACTGAATCCTTCAGTCTGTGATGTGCAGACACTCTCAGCACACTTCCTCATCTGATAGTCTGTGCTGGAAGCCAGGAGATAAAGCCCAAGCGGACTGCGAAGACTGAAGTTCATCGGAGGAAGTGGAGTGCTGAATTTTTCCTCGACCCCTTTATTTCCCCTTTTTGTGCAGAGTTACTCTTTGGCGGGGCCCTCACAGCTCAGAGTGTGGAACTGGCATTTTGTCTCATTGTTATTTCCCAATAAAATTATTTTTAAAAATCAGCAAAATGACTCTAGTAATATATGAAAAAGATATATACATGAAAAGTACATAGGTTATCCCAGGAATATAATCTATCAACCTACAAAAATCCATTAAGATGGCTCAGTGGAATAAGCGCTTTCCTGGCAAGTGGAAGGGCCTGAGTTTGATCCCCGGTTCTGCAAAAAACAAAAAAAGAAAATAAAACAAAAATCCACCAAGAGAATGTAAGAGAAAACAACACAACCATCTTATTAAATGAAGTACAGCATTTTATATAAACCAACACCATCTTATGATAAAAAGGTACAAATTAGAAATAAAATGAAAAATCCACAATACAATAAAAAGAAGCTATAAAACTCTACAGTTAACTTTGTATTTAATGGTGAAAGACTAACTGCTTTTCCTATCAAATAACCATGCAAATGTGCTTGCTCTCCATGCCTTTACTGATAAACAAAGCAACTAGGACAGAAAAAGGAATACAGTTATTTAGGTTAGAAAATGAATAGAGCTCTCTATCTTAGAAAATAACATCTTTTTATATCTTCAACATACATCCTAAGGAATTCACAAAAATACTGAAATTAATACTTTTCAATGAAGGTGAAGTATACAAGATCGATTTACAAAAATCAGTTGCATTTGTATACACTAGCACTGAAAACAATGAAATAAAAAATTCACTTTGGGGCTGGCTGGCATGTGGTGCTGAGGGATTGAACCGCGGTCCCTGTGCTTTGCTAAGCTTGTTCTAAGTAGGTGCTTTAGACCACTGAGCCATCTCACCAGCCCAAAGGTGGAGAATTTATGCTGGATATTAGAAAGCATTATTTAAAGAGGAACTACGTGAATAGAAAGTGCTCATGGATTAGAAGACTTAATACTGGTTAAGAACTTGTTTTAGTCAGGGTTTTACTAGGGGAACAGATATAATACAAAACCAGATATCAGATGAGGAAGTGTGCTGAGAGTGTCTGCACACCACAGACTGAAGGATTCAGTCCCAAGGTCTGAAGCTCACCGCGGTCCTCTGTCTCTAACGGTTTCTAACCTGGTCTCTAACGGTCTCTAATGGTCTCTAACGGCTGGCTGTTGGATCTGCAATAGAAGACTGAAGAATCTGGGAAGGAAAGCTGAAGAATCCAATCTGGAGGCTGAAGAGTCTGTTCTGGAAGCCAGGCGATAAAGCCCAAGCTGACTGCGAAGACTAAAGTTCATCGGAGGAAGTGGAATGCTGAATTTTTCCTCAACCCCTTTATTTCCCCTTTTTGTGCTGAGTTACTCTTTGGCGGGGCCCTCACAGACCAGAGTGTGGAACTGGCAGGCAATCCAGCCAAATTGACACAATGTATGGACCATGAGGTAATCTAGCCAAGTTGACACAATATGTCAACCACTACAGTACTTGTGTTCTGAAATTGGACTAACAATTCACTAAAATATGACTCAAAATCCCAGCTTGCTTTTTTGTGCAGAAATTGATAAACTATTTTTAAAATTCATATGAAAACACAAGAGACCCAGGATAGCCAAAATAACTTTAAAAAGAATAAAATTGAAGGAATCATTATTTCTGAGTATAAAGAGTTATTCCAAATCAGGAGATAGATACTGAATATTTGAACATATGAATACAATATTTTTATTTAGTATACACATGAAGAAATAATTATTAGAACTTGCCTTAGATTCCATCACAAATTACTCAAGTCAAACTCTAATGATTCAAATAGTTCCTTCCTATAGTTTCATTTCAGTGAGTGAGGATAGGGGGAAAAGAATGAATAAAGGAAAACATCTATATGGATCCTTTTTCTTCAATAATTATGGCCAAAGGAAATTTACTCACTATACGTGTAATTCATATTTTTCCACCCAAGTAATGATATCAGCAAAAACACTGAGTATTTATTTTCCTTCCAGGTTCTAGGTTGGCTAACAAAAGTTGGTAACTATCTCACTAAGTAACATTTAAAAGTCTAAATAATGACTGAGAACTTCAATATAAATATATATCACCTGTGATATCTATGCACCTAAGGTAAGGTATAGACACGGATCTATGCTCAGTTATGTAAAAAGGTCTTCACTTTTCAAGTCTCACTCACTTGGCATTAATGAGAATGGGCTCTCAAGCCACAGTGTGACAGCTCAAGTCCTGGCTCTGCCATTGCACGTGGCACATGACTACAGGCACATTAGTTAAACTCCCTTTGTCCCAATTTCTTCATAAAATGTGGATAATAAAGGCACAAACCCCATAGAGTTGCCTATGGGAGATAAAATAAGTTAATATATGTAAAATGTTTACAATAATATCCACCACAAAAATAGGTATTAGTATTATTTCAATTTCATTCGCTTTTGGATTGCAAGAGGAACTGGATAAACATGATTCTGAACACTGTTTCCTAGCAGGTTTCTATAAAGAAAAAATATTGTTTGAATTTTGCTCTGAACTGCTTAGCTCTGGCCTAACTAGAATCTAACTGCTATGTTAGGAACATTTTTTTTCTTTTGTTCAGATTTCTTATATGTCCTTTCTCAGTCTAAATTCATATTATATCACCTTTGATATAGCTTAAATGTGAATGAAAATTCTAAGATGGTGTCAATGACAATACTATATCCCTTATGAGAATACAAATAGAATAAAAATAAATTTAATTGAATGCTACTTAGCACATATTCTCATTGCTTAGGATTCTCTATTCCATTTCAGAATGCCTGACTATATTTGACAATTATTTGCTTGTATGGCTAAAAACACAATTATTTCATTGACTTGTTATGTGGCTGATATTTATTCAATGAGTACTATAACGCATGTTTTCAAAAATAATGTTAATAGTTTACCACTAACAGAATCTGATATCATTGGTATACTTCAAAAAGAATTTATTTAACATAAATTGTCAATTAGGTAATTAAATAATTTTTGCATCACCAGAAATTTCCCCCGTTCTTAGAAATACACAGGTATAACTCCTATGATGTAAATTAAGATTTTATATGGATTTATCTATTCTGGTTTATTCAAAGAGGAAATAGAGTTGTTTGTAGTTCCACTAAAATGTGTGTAGGAAGATTAAGATATCCTTTCGCTTCCTACTCGAAATTATTTTAGTAAATGCTCTGTAATTAAATTAAACTGTGGATTAAGCGATCTAAAGGAATGACAAACTTTCTAAAACTTGTATACATTTTTCAAAATGGTTTTAATCTAAAAACTTCCGAGGTATCTTGAATTTGAAAATATTAATATCTCGATCAAGACGCAGGGTGGCGCTGCAGGCTAAGATTGTAAATCCAAAAATGAGCCCAAGGAAGTTCACGCATAATCTTTTGTGTTGGGAGACATAATAAACAACGCATAAGAAGTGTTGCAAACCATTCAGGATTATCAACGCGTAAAGGAAACGAAATACTAAAGAAAAAAAACATTAAAATCATTGTTGTGGCGATTCCCACCAGGAAGAAATTAGAATTTAATGTTTCAAGTCCTCCACCTTCCCCCACGGGAGAAATCGCTGAAAAAATTGGACCAAAAATACCCGAAACTTGAGTATGGAGAAGCTATACGGAATTCATCCAAAGAGGCAAGTGATGTCTTTTATTTTCGTGGTGTTTTTATCTCGGGTATGGCTGGAGCCTATTCATTATTCTGTGTGGGAGGAAACGACGGGTGGAGCCTTCTTAGCCCATTTGACCAAGGAGCTGGGCCTGGGAACCGAGGAACTGGCTGCCAGGTCGGCCCAGGTGGTGTTTGACGACGATAAGCAGCATTTGTTGCTGGATCCTCAGACTGGAGATTTGTTATTGAGGGAGACACTAGACCGGGAAGAGCTTTGTGGGCCTGCTGAACCGTGTGTGCTGTATTTCCAGGTCTTCCTTGAAATGCCAGTGCAATTTTTTCAGGGAGAATTATGGATTCAGGACATTAATGACCACTCCCCAACGTTCCCGGATGGGAAAGTGCTCTTGAAAATACCTGAAAGTAGCCAGCCAGGCACTGTATTTCCCCTGAAATCAGCCCAAGATTTGGATGTGGGCAGCAATGGGATTCAAACATACACAATCAGCCCTAATGATCATTTTCACGTTCTCACTCGAAATAACAGTGAGGGCATGAAATTCCCAGACCTGGTACAGGACAAGCCACTGGATCGGGAGGAGCAGGCTGAGTACAGCTTAATTCTCATGGCTCTGGATGGCGGGTCTCCACCGAGGTCTGGCACTGTCATGGTTCAAATCCTGATCCTGGATGTCAATGACAATGCTCCTGAGTTTGTGGACACCCCATATGAGGTTCAGGTCCAGGAGAACAGCCCCTTAAATTCCCTCATCCTGACTGTCTCAGCTAGAGACAAGGATGCTGGACATTTTGGAAGTGTTTCCTATGGCTTGTTCCAGCCATCAGATGAAATTAAACGAACTTTCTCAATACATGAAGTCACGGGAGAAATTCGACTGCAAAAGAAACTGGATTATGAAAAAATTAAGTCTTACCGTGTGGAAATTGAGGCCACAGATGGAGGAGGCCTTTCTGGGAAAGGAACAGTAGTGATAGAGGTGGTGGACGTGAATGACAATGCCCCTGAACTGACCATAACTTCACTCACCACCTCCATCCCAGAAAATGCTTCTGTGACTGTGGTCTCTATCTTCAAAATTCGAGATAAAGATTCTGGAGACAATGGGAAGATGATTTGCTCTATTCCAGATAATCTTCCATTCATTCTAAAACAAACCTTCAAGAACTTTTACACGCTAAAAACCGAGAACCCTCTGGATAGAGAGACCACAGCCGAGTACAACATCACCATCACTGTCACCGACTTGGGGACACCCAGGCTCAAAACCCAGCACACCATAACAGTGCAGGTCTC
>NW_004524761.1:4651749-4665963 GCF_000260255.1 Octodon degus | reverse complement strand
CGCTGGCCGCCGTGTCGTCGCTCTTCCTGCTGTCGCTGCTGCTCTTCGTGGCGCTCAGGCTGTGCAGGAGGAGCGGGCCGGCCGCGCTGGGGGTGTGCTCGGCGGCGCCCGAGGGCCCCTTCCCTGCCCACCTGGTGGACGTCAGCGGCACGGGGACGCTGTCGCACTCCTACCAGTATGAGGTGTGTCTCTCTGGAGACTCTGGGACTGGTGAGTTCAAATTCCTGAAGCCGCTATTCCCCAACCTCGTGGGTCTGGACCCTGGTAGAGAAGTTAGAGAGGATCCTAACTGCAGGAACAGCTCTGTGTTCAGTTAAGTTTTGTATGTTGCTCAGTGAATCTATCGTTAGTTTTTGCGTGCTATCAAGTGCAATAAATTTCCTTTTAAATATATTCTTCTTTAAAAAATCTTCGTATTGTTAAAAACCTGTCGATGTCTCTAATAGCACTAAATTTTTTTCTGTTTTACTCTTATCAGTTCCACCCAGTTTTTAGTTATACTGACTACTGTATATTTTCTCCATGTTTGACCATTTAGTGATTATATTTCTACAGCTGTAAGTAACTCAAGAAATGATTTTTTATTTTAGTGAATTTGTAATGGTTTTATTAAACATTTCAAAGCTTCAATGACATCTAGCCTGTATAAGTATTGTTTGTAAATTTCCCCCAGCCTCACCCCTTAATACTGAACTCAATCTCAGCGTTTTCACATCCAACAACATACCTAGGCCTGTTTTAATTATCACTTTAGGGCAATGTGTTGCTGTGTTACTAAATTTCCGACCTTAGGCTCCAACTTGCAATCTTCTTGCCTTGGCTTAACAGAGTTTGCTGGGACCTTTTCAGTTTTGTTTTTTTTTTTTGTGGAAACCGGGGATTGAACTCAGGTCCTTGCGCTTGCCAAGGAAGCGCTTATTCCACTGAGCCATCTCCCCGGCCCCCCTTTTCAGTTTTATTAGGGACAGCATATTTCAAAACTTTACCTTGGCCTTTCTGGTTTACTGTCCTATCAGCTTAAGGCCCCTGAGTAACTAAGAACGTAAAATGCTAGCATAGTTGTTTCTCCAAGTTGTATATAAATATGCACTTCATTAAAATATTACCTTTGTGACCTTTTACCTTTTCTGAGCTCCATTTGTGCTAGGGAGTTTTAAAAAAAATGCTACCTATGTAGCACATGTAAGATTTAATGTGTAAAATAATTCTTATTAAATTGAAATTAAACATAAAGTATAATTTGTCATTCCTTTTATTCTTTTACACTTTTACATCACTGCTTGATATCATCCCTTTTAAACAAAATTTTGTAACTTGCATTGTTCTCTCTTGAGGACATCATATCTTCCTGCTTTGCCTTTTGACTTATGATTAGAAGTCAGTGTGGTTTACTGTGTCCATTTCCTTTTGTTTCCAACAACCTTCTTCCACTTTCTAGAGTGTCAGAAACTTTAACAAATTTAGCCATCTTGTTTAATTCTGATTATTGTATGATCTCAAATTTTTATCTTTTTTGGATGTGCAAAGTATCATCAAAATAATGATTTCTTTGTGATATTTAATTATGCTCTACTTCATTCTTTGAAGTTCAGTTCATTTTTAATTAATTTAATTTTAATTCCAGCTGATATTATATCTGTGTGAAATAAGCATTATTTTTCTCTAAAGATAGAATCAGGCCAGGGAGATGGCTCAGTTGAATAAGTGCTTCCCTAACAAGCACAAGGGCCTGAGTTCAATCCCCGGTTCCACAAAAAAAAAAAAAAAAAAAAATTAGTAATGAATATCTCAATTGTAGCTGTTTTGTATTGTGTTCAATAATCCTACTAAGCTGATTTTATGATTTCTAGATAAAATTTATATGGATGTAACCATGAGACAGCTTCATTAAACTTTTGGTAGAATACAAGCAATTAAAAAGCTAGAAATATATGTAATTTATCTGGCTGTGGTGGTGTTTACCTGTAATCCCAGCACTCCATAGGATTAGGCAGGATGATCTCTAGAAGTTAGAGGTCATTTCGGACTATAAAGTGATTTCAAGGCCACTATGTAGCGAAATCTGAACTATATAGTGAAATCCTGTCTCTAAACCAATATACTTTAAAAAGATTGTAATTTATTTTTAATTAATTAATTATTGGCAGAACTGGGGATTGAACACAGGCCTTTGCACTTGCCAGGCAAGTGCTTATTTTACTGAGTCATCTCCTTGGCCCCTGTAATTTAATATTTATCTCAAGTCTCATCCTATTGTAGTTTAACTTCTTGTGCTTTTCTCTGTATTAATAATTTTCCTAAGGATATAACAAAACAGAATAGCATTGACAATTTAAGTTATTCTTGAAACCGTTCTTAGCCTTCATTCTGTATAAAAATTGAAATGAGGGGCTTGGGATATAGTTCAGCAGCATAAGCACCTGCCTGGCAAGCACAAGATCCTGAGTTTGATCTCCAGTACAAGTAAAATAAAATAAAAAATAAAAATGGAAGGGATGAACCTGACAACAGAATTACACGTAAATATAACACATACAAGTATGGCAGTTGCTGGGGATATGGCTCAGTAGAATAAGTGCTTCCCTGGCAAGCACAAGTGCCTGAGTTCCATCCCCAGTTGCACCAAAAAAAAAAAAAAAAGGAGTTCATTTTTTGAGAAGAAAGATTCATAGAATAGTGTTTGGACAGGATATCCTGTCTGCTTCTTGTATTATGGCTAACCACTAAGATAACAATATACAATGTATTAATTATTGAAAAAGTCCTATTAATCAGCTTTGAAACTGTCTCATTGATATTTGTTTCTCAATAAAATTTAAAAAACAAATATGGCAGTCAACTTTAGGGCTTTATCTATTATTTATTATCAGCTATTTAAAAGTTTTATATGTACACATAAAAATATGTGTATGTGTATGTATACATATTATGTGTAGACATAAAAAATGTAGTGGAATTTTCACCAGAACATGCCAACATCATGAAAATGCAAATTTATTTTTTGACTATGCTAGGCAAGTCCCATTTGTATAATAATGCAAATAAGAGTAGCCAAATAAACTCCCAGAACCCACCTCATCCTTTTGTGTATTTATGTAGTAAGGATGATTCTTTACTAGGTAAAAGCCACCACCAGACTCTAGAAGAGTTCAACATTTTGAAATTCAACATGAAGCTGCCAGCTTTAACTACCAGTAGTACATGTGTGATTGTTCTACTTGGGCTTGTACCACTAGTGGTAGAAATGGATCTAATTATTATTATTTTTTGGATCTAATTATTTTGATCAATATTTTTACTAATAAAACTAATAAGATGCTACCCACTGGGACAGTCATGCATGTATTCTGTGGCTCAAGCTACCTAGAAGTGAACCATAAGAATTACATCATAAAAGTGTTAATAACTAGAATTTAGTAGTAACTGTGATCCAAATATATTCACATACCTTTTGAAAATATCCAAGTTCTATAGTTATAGAATAAAATTAGAGAATGGATATATCTTTTTTAAAAAATTTTATTTTAGTGAGCAAAAATAGCAGTGAAACAGTTTCAAAACAGGTGAGTAGGACAATTACAATAATTAATGCATTGCATATTGTTGTCTTCATAGTAGTTATTCAGAGGACAAGATGCACACATGGTATCTTGTCTATACAATATTAGTACAAAACTTTCTTCTCATTGAACTAAGAGAATGTAGCTGTATATCTACTCTAACTATTTTGTTTTTTTGGGGTTTTTTTTGGCAGAATCGGGGATTGAACTCAGACCCTTGCACTTGCCAGGGAAGCACTTATTCCACTGAGCCATCTTCCTGGCCCCTAGAATATAGATTTTATATCTTTTTTGTTTTTGTTTTTGTTTTTTTGGCAGAACCGGGGATGGAACTCAGGCCCTTGCGCTTGCCAGGGAAGTGCTTATTCCACTAAGCCATCTCCTCAGCCCCACTATTTTGTTTTTTATTCATATACATACAAATAAAGGACTGTTTTGTAATGAAAAAATAAATATCTTGACCATTATAATGATTTAAATGATTTTCTCAAATTCTTCTATTACAAATGGATGTTTTATAATTTATTTGCTGTTTTTAAGCACAACATGTAGTAAGTTTAACACAGGCTATGCTTTGGACAAAATTTCTACTGAAGGCAAAGAAATTCTACTGATGAAGTATACCTTAGTGATAGAGTACTTGCCTAGAATGCACTAGGCCCTGGGTACCATGCCCAGCATCACATCACACCCCCCACACACACACTATGTTTTTAAAGTTTAGGGTTAAAACTTATCCATATGTTTGGTGAAATTATGCTTCTAGGTTAGATGGACTGACTGCATAATGGAATCATAAAAAATGACTAAACGTCATAGATTGCCTCTTTAAAACAACAGCAAGCAGATGATTGTAAGAAAGCAATGGAATAAGATTCCTGAGATGGAAAAACCTGTGGGTTAATAACTGAGTTCTGATCCCTGGCACTGCATGTCACATCTCCCACTCCCCACGCACTGAGCCAGTGATGGAGTTGGGGCATGGTGGTGCATACCTGTAATCCCAGCACTAGGGAGGCAGAAAACAGGAGGGTCACTATGAATCCAAGCTGCATAGTGAGACCCTGCACAAGAAAAACAAAACCCTTAAAATAACTGAGTTCTGTTGTCATGTGCCAAGTACAAAAGAAAACAACAGGTTCTTTGAGTAAGTTCAGTAGCATTTGGTGGACTGGATCATTCAAACTCAGGGGCAACTTTCAAATTCAAGACAGCCCATCAGGGGCCAGGGAGATGGCTCAGTGGAATAAGTGCTTGCCTGGCAAGTGCAGGGACCTGAGTTCAATCCCTGGTTCTGGAATAAAAAAAAAGACAGCCCATCAAGCAAAGTCTCATCTGCTTGAAAATTATTTAAAAACAGTCAGGTTTTTCTTGTTTTACACAGCTTAGAGTTTTGGAAACTGCCAAAGGACTGTGGTGAACAGCCCCTGTTTTCAACTGAAAATTCCATAGGGCTAGGTGCATATCAGTAATGCAAAGAACCTTTAAGCATGCTACCTGTTTTAGTTAAGGTATTTTGATTTTATATGGTTGTATTAAGCTGCAGAGGAAAATGTGACTTCTTCCTGAATGAAGATAACATCATCTTGATTCTGGATGGATTTTTACATAAACAGCTGCCATTCTATTAAAGCATAAATAGTCACACAGAAGAAAAACTGGATGACAGAATAAAACCAAGGGGAAAAACTGTACAAAAGATTTATAAATGATACATATATTAGAATTAATGGACAAAGATGTTAAGTATGAGGAATACATTAAAATAAGGAGGAATGGAAACATTGGTAGAAAGAGAATTTTACTACAGAATTAAAATTTGGAAGTTAATTTTATAACTGAAAAATATAACATCAGAGGGGCCGGGGAGATGGCTCAGTAAGATAAGCGCTTGACTGGCAAATGCAAGGATCTGAGTTCAATCCCCGGTTCCGCCAAAAAAAAAAACATCAGATATAAAACTGTTTAAATGTATTAATAGCATAGACCCAAATGACTACAAGACTAGGAGAAGCAAAACATATCAATATAAATGCCCAAATAAAAACAAAATAAAATACAAAAGTATATGAGCAACTGTAAGATATATATGATCCTAGTTATGCAAAGCTAAGAGAGTAGGGATTATATTGGGATATAACCAATATTTGAAAAGATAATGACCAAGAAATTTTTTCAAAAATGAATATAAGGGGTTGGGCATAGCGGCACTCTGAAGGCTCACACAGGAGGCTCACTCCAAGTTCTAGGCCAACCTGCACTACAAAGTGAGTTCAAGGCCAGCCTGAACTGCAAAGTGAAACCCTGTCTCAAGAAGACAGAGAAAAGAAAGAAAAAAAGCTGAAATAGGAGTATGGTTGTGAACTTGAGACCAGCCTGGGCTACCAAGTGAGCTCAAGGCCAGCCTGTACTGCATAGCAAGACCCTGTCTCAGAAAGATAAAAAAAAAAGAAGAAAGGAGGAGGAAGAAGAAGAGGAGGAGGAGAAGGAGGAGGAGGAAGAAAAAGGGAAGAAAAGAAAGTTTTATTATACCAACCAGGATTTAGAATCAGAGAACTGAGCTAGCTTCAGTTCTTTAGGATACTCAGTTAAATACAGTTGGTAAGCACAAAGCACACCTCAGTAAATCATAGACAAGAGGCTCAAGACTGAACACGAGGAGAAAACTTCTTCAAAGGAAACACACAATAATGTCAAATTATGTTTAGTATATGTGCTCTCAAAGTCAGCACAATGTCATATTACTTTTAAAGAAGCACCAATAAAATGGAGATCTGGCTCCTGAATATAAATAATACAAAAGAGAAAGGAGTATTTTCAAAGTCATGACAGTAAACTATTACCAGCCAACAAATCTGTTCAGTAAACATATCCTTCAAAAGTGGTTTTCAGACAAAATCTAAGAGAATATCAATCACATCTACACTAAAATTTTTAGGGGAATTCCTGAGGCAGGAAAATAGTCTTAAGGTGATCACAGAAATAGAGGAAGAAATAAAAAGTGGTGAAGGAGAAAATATAAATAAATATTGATGAAATATTGGTTATATTAGATAAAGATAGTTCCTTAATTTTAAAATTTTTAAATTATTTTAATGTATTTGGTGCAGGGTCTCACTATGCAGCTTGGACTGGCCAGCACAGTATGTGGTCCCAGGGATTGAACCCTGGCTCCTGTGCTTGCCCACGCAGGTGCTTAGTCCACTGAGCCATCTCACTGGCCCTGATAGTTCCTTAAAGGATAATCTATTTGAAATTTAAGTTCATAATAGTAATAATATAAAAAGCAGAAATATTAAAGAGATCCAAGTGTTTAAGCATAATCTTTTGGAAGTAGAAAAAAACATTTTACTAAATTCTTGTAGATCAAAGATTCATGCTATAATTTCTCAGATAACCATTAGAAGAATAACTATTGATAGAAGGAAACACTTTTTTAAAAAGTCAAAAGAATTTTAATAATCCAAAAGAAGACCAAAACTTTAGGGACAAATGGAAGGACTATTGCATGGTGAGTATAGAAGGAAAATACCAGATATTACATTAGTTATCATTGGATTAGGAAATCCAGTGAAAGAGCCAGAACTGTTAGATCACATTGTAGAAAAATTCAAATACATATGACCAAATGAGTGCTTGTGATATATCTATGAAATACTAAACTTTTAATATTGGGATAAATTTGTGACACAAACACTGGCCAAAATAAACCCAGTGTATCTTTATCCACAGAAGATGAAGGAAATTTATTAACTCCTGATGTAAAGGGAAAATGGTTCTGCCACTTTGGAAGACAGTTTGGCATTTTATGATAAACCAAACATACTCTTACTATGTGATTGAGCATTCATACACCTTAGTATTTTTCCAAAAAAGTTAATATCTATGTCCACACAAAAACTTACACTGGGAGGATTTTAGTAGCTTTTGGATCATTTTGAAAAATTGAAAGCGACCAAGATGATCTGATCTTCAGTAAGTGAATGGAAATACTATGATTCAGCAGATGATGGAATATTTTTATTCAATGCCCAAAAGAAATGAACTATCAAGTCATGAAAAGTCATTTTAAAAACTTCAGTGCATAGTCCCATGTGACAGAAGCCCATCTGAAAAGACTCTATATGGGATGACTTTGGATATATTATATTGAGAAGAGGCAAAACTGTGGAAACAGCTGTAGGTTAATGATTTCCATGTATTTGGGGAAGGACAAATAAATATATAGAGCATAGGGAATTTTAGACAGTGAAGCTATTTGGTCTGATACTATAAACATTAATTTGTGCTATTTTTAATTTGGGCAAACAGGGGGCCTGCCCCTTAGCTCAGCTCTTTAAGTGCCTGCTTCAACAAAGTAGTCAGGCTCAGGTTGCTGTGGTTCAATCCCCAGAACTCAAGCCAGCCAAACCTGCCCTGAAGGCATTCAGAGAAAAAAAAATCCTAATTTGGGCAAACACATAGAATATTCATTGCAAAGAGTGAACACTAATGTCCACTATGCATTTCATGATAAATATGTACTAAAGTATGTTCATCAATCATAAGAAATGTACCTTATGGTTGAGGATATTGACAATACGGAGTGCTTTGCATATATAGGGACAAGGACATATGGGAAATCTATGTTTCTTCTTTTTCTCAGTTAATCAAAGACCAATCTTTAAAATGGCCTATCTTTAGTACAAAATGGATTATTTACATCTCAGACAATATAACTTATGATAAAGGTGTACTAGTTGTGACAATATGGTATTGCAGGCTATGCAGAGAGCAGTGGAATACTTGAGAAAACTTGTGCTTACCTAAGTTTGGATAATAATAACAGTTCAGAAATACTAAGAACATCTCATTTTTTAATACATGGCACAAAAGCATTTGCAGGAGAATTTGAATATATTAACTATTAATTTGAAGTGTTTTGAATTGATCAGTTTTAAATATGAAAAAATATTTAAATTCAAATGACAATGGAAGACTCATCTTTGGCAGAATTAAACAAAAAAGGGTGTTTATAAATGAAGGACCATTTTTTAGTGAAAAATATATTTATATATCTGTATATACAAAAGAGGATACATATACAGCTACTTTCTCTTAATTCAATGAGAAGAAAGATTTGTACTAATAATGTTTAGACAAGATATCATATCTGGATCTTATACTATGCATAACTACTACAAATACAATAATATGTAATGTATTAATAATTGTAACTGTCCTACTAACCTGCTTTGAAACTCATTGTTGTTTCTTTCTCAATAAAATTTAAAAATATTAATGAAAAGAGAAAGTATTGAGAAAAACTGAAGAGATGTTATTGATCAAAGGGAATATTATAGACTGAAAGTACAAAGCATAGAGTGGGAAAATATATTTATAATACATCTGAAAAAAGAAGTCTTATACACAATACTGAAGATACTTCTGTAGACTAACAAGCAAACAGGTAAATGCCACAAAGAAAAGCACCCATCACAAACTTGGGCAAACACATTTATAAGTCAATAAATGTGAAACCTAAATAATTTCATTAATTACCAGGGAAATGCTAATCAAAATTATAATATGACATCACCACAAAGAGAGAGGATAAATTTGAAAAGACTATACCAAATGTTGTCAAGAACATGGAAAGCTGTCTCATTGCTATCTGTCTCTCCATAAAATTATGGGGAAAAAAAAAGAACATGGAAAGACCCTAATTCTGCACTTTGCTGGTGTTAGCACAATAGTTTTGAAAAATCTTTCACAATACTTGCTGATGCTAAATGCCTATGCACAACTTAGTACACAGCAACTGAATGTCTATGAATATAACAAGATAAATACCTACATACCATCACCAAAAGATGGGAGTTTAAATGTTCAATGCAGTGCCAAAAAGTAAAAAAGTTCCAAACTGGAAAAAACAAAAAAAAAAAGTTCAACAACAGAAAACGACATTGAAAATTCATGCTGTGTGGACAAAATACAAAAGACAAAGATAATAATAAAACAAATTATGCCAACATGCCTCAGATAACATTACTAACATAACATTAAGCAAAATAAGACCAACACATTAGAGGAGTATTCTATAACTCTGTCTTTAAAAGTTTTTAAAAACATAAGGAAATTGCTATAAAAATAGAAGTCAGGGTACAACCTACCTTTGAGGGAAGGAGGGTAAGCAGACAATAGCAGGAGGGTGACTCCTGGGGTCAGTAGTAGTCTATTTTTAATCTAGCTGGCATTAATAGGAGTATACAAATTTGCAGAAAATCCACAGAGTTGTAGAATTTTGTACCTTTTTCTGGATGTATGTTATGCTTCAACGTAAAAGTAACTTAGCCCGGTGTTGTGATTTGCTGCTGCCACTCCCAGTTCTGAGCTCTCCGGGCTTCAGCCGGCAGGCCGGAGCCCTCCTGGAGCCACTTCTGTCTGGTGCTAGGCCTGTCCTCCTCTGCGGGAGTGCTGCCCCCACCAGCCCTCATCTTTTAAGCCGAGCCGTGGGGGCAACAGCAGCAGCGGGAGGAGGAGCCGAGAGGAGGCGGCAGCCGGGAACCCATGGTGTACAGTCAAAGTGGTGGCAAGAAGAAAGTCTGCTTCTACTACGACGGTATTGGAAATTACTACTATGGACAGGGTCATCCCATGAAACCACATAGAATCAGCATGACTCATAACTTGCTGTTAAATTATGGCTTATGCAGAGAAATTGAAATATATAGGCCCCATAAAGCCACTGCCGAAGAAATGAGGAAATACTATAGCGATGAATGTATCAAATTTCTGCGGTCCATACAGTCAGATAACATGTCTGAGTACAGTAAGCAGATGCAGAGATTTAATGTTGGGGAAGATTGTCCAGTGTTTGATGGACTCTTCAAATTTTGTCAGCTCTCCACTGGTGGTGGCTCAGTTGCTGGGGCTGTGAAGTTAAATGGCAACAAACTGATATAGCTGTTAACTGGGCTGGTGGATTACATCATGCAAAAAAATCAGAAGCATCAGGATTCTGTTATGTTAATGATATTGTGCTTGCCATCCTGGAATTGCTAAAGTATCATCAGAGAGTTCTATATATTGATGTAGATATCCATCATGGTGATGGTGGTGAGGAAGCTGTTTACACTACAGATCACGTAATGACTGTTTCATTCCATAATTATAGGGAATACTTTCCTGGCACAGGAGACTTGAGGGACATCGGTGCTGGAAAAGGCAAATACTATGCTGTCAATTTTCCAATGAGAGATGGTATAGATGATGAGTCTTATGGGCAGATATTTAAGCCTATTATTTCAAAAGTGATGGAGATGTTCCAGCCTAGGGTGGTGGTTTTGCAGTGTGGTACGACTCTTTATCTGGTGATAGACTTGGGTGCTTCAATCTCACAGTCAAAGGTCATGCTAAATGTGTAGAAGTTGTTAAAACTTTCAACTTGCCATTACTGATGCTCGGGGGAGGTGGCTACACAATCCATAATGTTGCTCGGTGCTGGACATACATGACTGCAGTTGCTCTTGACTGTGAGATTCTTAATGAGTTGCCATATAATGATTATTTTGAATATTTTGGATCGAACTTCAAGCTGCACATTAGTCCTTCAAACATGACAAATCAGAACACTCCAGAATATATGGAAAAGATAAAACAGCATTTATTTGAAAATTTGGGCATGTTACTTCATGCACCTGGTGTCCAGATGCAAGCTATCCCAGAAGATGCTGTTCATGAGGACAGCTGAGATGAAGATGGAGAGGATCCAGACAAGAGGATTTCTATTGGAGCATCAGACAAGCAGACAACTTGTGATGAAGAATTCTCAAATTCTGAGGATGAAGAGGAAGGAGGTCATAGAAATGTGGCTGATCATAAAAAAGGAGCAAAGAAAGCTAGAATTGAAGAAGACAAGGAAATGGAAGATGAAAAAGAAAAAAACCAGATGTAAAGGAAGAAGATAAATTGAAGGACAGTAGTGGTGAAAAAGCAGATACCAAAGAAGCCAAATCAGAACAACTCAGCAACCCTTGAATTTCAATCTTCCCAATTTTAGAAAGTGATTAAAAAGTGAGAAAATGGGACAAAAAGTTTTCCTTTTCTTTTTGAAGACTTCCAGCTTCATTTTATGCTACTTTGGCATAAAAGCTTCATTTTATGCTACTTTGGCATATGCTACTTTGGTATTTATTTGCAAAATGGCTTTTTTTTGTTTTGTTTTCCTTGGCAAGTTTTATTGTGAATTTTTCTAATTATGAAGCAAGTTTCTTTTATCCACCATGCTTTATGTGATAGTATTTAAAACTGATGTGAGTTATTATGTCAAAAACTGATCTATTAAAGTGACTGGCCTCTCTGAAAAAAAGTAACTTTTATAAAGTCTCCAGAATTTATACAAGGGTCGGCCAAATAGCTCAGCAGATTAAAGCGCCTGCAAGCAGGCACGGGGCCCTAGGGGTTCGATCTCCAAGTCTGCTGGGCTGGCCCCTCCCCATGGGCACGCTGAGACAGCGATTGAGAGTAAGCGTGGTGGCCCACACCTGTAATCCCAGCACTTGGGAGGCTGTAAACAGGATAATCACTACGAGTCCAATCTAGTAGTGAGACCCTGAACACCCTGTAGGCTCTTCTCTAAATTACAAAAAAAGAATTTATACAAACCATGTTCTGAATATAATGAAATTATAAACCAACAAAATTTTTAATAAATTAAAAATTAGTAATTATGGAGATTTAGATTATTTTGGATCAATCTCAAAAGTATTCTTTCACTGCTAATTAACTTATATATAATCAACTTGTAATATGTAGATATTACAAACATGAAGAGTTGGAGTTAACATCTAGGGTGTCCCTGTGAATTAAAGGATAATAATAGCGTACAATATTGGGGCTGTATCCGTGATAAGAAGAAATGGCAACTACAATGCAATAGTAAATAAGGACGCCTGGTGGCGCTGCAGGATAAGACTGGAAGAAATGCTCAGCAAATACCCCGGAAGCCTTTATGCTGTCAATCAGAACTCCGAATGCTCTCTAAGAGAAGGAAGCATTTTAGGTAACATCTAGGGAAGGGGTCTTCTTCAGAAAGGGCACCGTTCTACATGCACGCCAGTCGGCCAGATTTCATTTACTATCATTTAACAAGTCACTTGGGTGGATTGTACACTGAGGTGAGCAAGCTGAACCTTCTGGACCAGATCTGGACAATGGAGACTGCACTAGCAACAACGCTGCACAAAAGGCAAGTCGTTTTTATTGTTGTGCTGTTGTTGTTGTTGTGGGAGGCTGGCTCTGAGGCACTTAGGTATTCGATGCCAGAAGAGACAGAAAGTGGCTACCTGGTGGCCAACCTGGCAGAAGATCTGGGGCTCAGGGTGGGGGAACTGGCCACTCGAGGTGCGCGAATCCATTACAAAGGAAACAAACAGCTCTTGCAGCTCGATGTGAAGACAGGCAATTTGCTTCTACATGAAAAGCTAGACCGGGAGGGGCTGTGCGGGGCGACAGAGCCCTGTGTGGTGCATTTCCAACTGTTACTGGAAAACCCGGTGCAGTTTTTTCAAGGCGAGCTACAACTCATAGATATAAATGACCACTCTCCAGAATTCTCAGAGAGGGAAATACTGCTTACAATTCAAGAGAACGCGCATCCAGGAACTGTGTTCCCTTTGAAAATAGCTCAGGACCTTGACATAGGGAGCAATACTGTTCAGAACTACACCATAAACCCCAACGCCCATTTTCACGTGGTTACTCACAGTCGTGGGGATGGCAGAAAATATCCAGAGCTGGTGCTGGATAAAGCGCTGGACCGGGAGGATCAGGCCGACCTCAGTTTAATACTCACTGCTGTAGATGGTGGGGATCCCCCCAGGTCGGGAACCACCACAGTGCGCATTGAGGTCGTGGACATCAATGACAATGCACCTGAATTTTTACAGTCACTTTATGAAGCCCAGATTCCTGAAAACACGGCCCTGAATTCTATAATTGTCATCGTCTCTGCCCAAGATTTAGATGCAGGTACACATGGGAGTGTTGTCTACACATTTCATGGTGGTGAAGTTATACAACCATTTGCAATAGACAAAATGACAGGAGAAATTCGTTTGAAACGAACATTGGATTTTGAGGAAAATCGGTATTATAGCTTAGAAATTGTAGCCACAGACACTGGGGGTCTCTCAGGGAAATGCACTGTAGCTATAGAGGTGTTGGATGTGAATGACAATGCCCCTGAACTGACCATGTCCACGCTGAGTAGATCTATTCCAGAAAACTCCCCAGAGACTGTGGTTGCCATTTTCAGCATTTCTGATCCAGATTCTGGAGACAATGGTAGGATGGTTTGCTCCATCCAAAACGATGTCCCATTTCTTTTGAAGCCTTCTTTCAAGAACTTTTACACTTTGGTGACAGAAGGACCACTGGACAGAGAAAGTCGAGCTGAATACAACATCACCATCACTGTCACAGACTTGGGGACACCCAGGCTCAAAACCCAGCACACCATAACAGTGCAGGTCTCCGACGTCAACGACAACGCCCCCACCTTCACCCAATCCTCCTACACCCTCTTCGTCCCAGAAAACAACAGCCCCGCCCTGCTCATAGGCACCATCAGCGCCACAGACAGAGACTCAGGCTCCAATGCCCAGGTCACCTA
>NW_004524761.1:4645512-4651214 GCF_000260255.1 Octodon degus | reverse complement strand
GTCGGCCAGCGTCACGCTGCACGTGCTGCTGGTGGACGGCTTCTCGCAGCCCTACCTGCCGGCGGCCGAGGCGGCGCCCGAGCGCGCGCAGCCCGCCTCGCTCACCGCGCACCTGGTGGTGGCGCTGGCCGCCGTGTCGTCGCTCTTCCTGCTGTCGCTGCTGCTCTTCGTGGCGCTCAGGCTGTGCAGGAGGAGCGGGCCGGCCGCGCTGGGGGTGTGCTCGGCGGCGCCCGAGGGCCCCTTCCCTGCCCACCTGGTGGACGTCAGCGGCACGGGGACGCTGTCGCACTCCTACCAGTATGAGGTGTGTCTCTCTGGAGGTACTGGGACCAACGACTTCAAATTCTTGAAACCGATTGCCCCCAATATCCTGCTTCAAGACACTTAAGAGACCTATTGGAGAATGTCAATTGCAGGAATAACTTAACTTTCATTAAAACCAGGTTAGTCTGTTGCTATTGATGATTATTTTCATCAAAAGTCAGTAGTTTAATATTTGTATGCATATTGAAGCTGCTTTGTAGTTATACGCTAATTCCTATTTTCCTGTTTGCAAATTCTTGCCCCTTAACGGATTTATAATGCTTTACTTAGAACAGTATTAAATTATTTTTAATAGTGATTTCACGTGTTTACGTAATAGCTCATTTTCAATTCTATATTCTAAGGTAGTTTAGACAGATTTTCAGCATACTAGTTTTTAATTTCTCCCCTTCAATATATGTGTGTAATATGCTTTATAATTTTCCTAAAAATTTTGTCTATGTTTAATGAAGTTTGAGGAATAGTGCTTTTTCTTTATGATGTAGCAATGTATCATTTTTGTATGTACATTATTTCAAATAAACGTAGCACATTTAATTCATTTTCATATTGCTAATAATTAGGACTTAAATATTATATAGTTTTAGTAGGATCCATAAGTGCACACAAAGTATAACCAATGAAGCAGATTACTCAGTCACTCTAGGGTTGCTGAGAAAGACCTATGAGGAAAAAGTTAAAGCTAAGCCCTTTGAACAGCAGATTGCATTTTACATCTTGCATGAAACCTTATTTACCTGTGCATGTCGTGAAACATACATGTATTTGGCTTGTGAGTTATGAGAAGTGAATGTAAAGTCCTTAAGTTTATTTTTAAATTGCAAAAACTACATGGATAAATCATCTCTAAATTCCTTTAGCAAAAGTATTGTTCCATTGAGCTCTGCCTCCTTATTGATACCTACTTACTGTATAAATGAGAAATATTTTTTCCCTGTGTTAGTACCCTCCTTCAGATTATAATCAGACATGACAGGGTTATTTGTGTATGGTTTTGTTTGAATAAAAATGGCCCAGCATCATCAGCATTCCAGTTCCTACATCATAAATAATCAAGATGTACAAGTTTAGGAAGTTCTAAAGAAAAAAAACAATATTGTGAAAATCTAAATTAGCTACAATACCAAATAAAATCTGCAAACTACCAAAAACATGAAAACATATGACTGTTCTATGAAATAGAAATATTTAAAGTTACAAAATATTTAGCCCCAAATTAGAGAAATTTATTAGGAAAAAATTCTCCTCATAGATATTTACCATTTAGAGAGAGAGAGAGAGAGAGAGAGAGAGAGAGAGAGAGAGAGGTTTCAAGGAATTAAATATGCATGAATAGAAGAAATAGAATAGAATCAAAGTTCCAAAAATTTGGAAAATTACCAAAAGTGGAAGAATTTAATATTGCTACTCCTTCAATCACATATATTAAGTATAGTTATGATCACATTTAAATGGTGCCATGCTAGAGGTACAGCTCTGTCGTGGAGAACATGCTTAGCATGCAGAAAGCCCAGGATTCAATCCCCTATGAAAGAGAGAGAGAGAGAGAGAGAGAGAGAGAGAGAGAGAGAGAGAGAGAGTAGAAAATGGCATCATTTAATGCAATAAACATCAAATGCATGAACCCTTTAATCAGAGAATAATATTTTCTTTTATTCTAAGTACCTTATGAGTTTGATTTTTTTTAACCAAATTGTTTTCTTATATTTAACTGAGCTTCTATGAGCATAAAGAAATGGGCAAAAGATTCTATTCAAGAGTTCTTTTAGGGCTGGCCAAATAGCTCAGTGGATTCAAGTGCCTGCAAGCAGGCACAGGGGCCAGTTTCAATCCCCAGGCCTGCTGTGCCGGCCCCACCCCCAGAGTGTGCTGAGATGGAGATTGAGAATGGGTGTGGTGGCATGCCTGTAATCCCAACTCTTCGGAGGCTATAAACAGGAGGATCACTACCAGTCTGATCTAGTAGTAAGACCCTGAACACCCTGTAGATCCTTCACTAATATATATATATATATATATATATATATATATATATATATGAGTTCTCTTTACTTCATTGCTTTAGTGTCTAATAATGTCAGAGTTGAAGAAATATTCAATATATAATATGCTGAGCTGTAAAAGGCTCAAGTCAACAACTTTGGACAACTGCCAGTTGTGCTGATAACTCACTACTATTATAGACTACTGTGCTATATTGGATTACTTTGCTGAACTCATGCACCTACAATATATGAATAGCAATGGAATACCCCTCTCTGACAAAACTAAACAAAAAAGGGGAATATAAATGAAGGAGCATTTTGTAGTGAAAAAAATATATATGTATATACAAAATAGTTACCATAGATATACAGCTACTTTCTGTTAGTTCAATGAGAAGATTTGAGCTAATAGTGTTTAGACAAGATATGTCTGCATCTTGTACTATGAATAACTACTATGAAGACAACAATATGCAATGTATTAATTATTGTAACTGTCCTACTAACCTGTTTTGAAACTGTCTCATTGTTACTTCTTTCTAAATAAAATTAACATAAAAAATCTCACAATGTAGCGAAAAATCCATGATAAATAATTTAGATTAATATTTTTGAAAACCTATGAAACTGAGTCCATGAAAGTTGAATCATAAAATAGCAAGGGACTACTGTATTGTGTAGTGTTATCTTCAAAGTATTCAAAGTGGTTGCTCAGATTATATGATATAGGCATGAAAGATTGATTAAACAATATAAGCACAAATCATTCTTTTCAGTTAATAGAAACCATACTATAATTGCCCTTAGCTGAGACATATATATGTATAGATATACACCTACATATATATACTTTTTCATTTGTTTCTTTCTATATTTTGGAGCTTATTTACTCTTTCAGCTTGTTACACTAGGAAGACAATGCAATGTTTAGACCCAGAAATCTGATTAATTTTATGTATAAATATGGTTTCAAGTTATATCTGTTTACCTATAGAAGTCTTAGGTTTATCCTTCTTATTAGCTGAGTATTAGTTCACTGTAAAAAAAAATGACTTTTTTAATCCTTTCCTTGGTTAATGAACATATGGCTTGTTTCCAAGATTTAGCTACTACAAACTGTGCTTCTATAATCATGGGTGCACATATATTGCTGTGGTATGATGACATGTCTTATTTATCTGGGAATTTACCCAGAAGGGGAATAGTTAGGTCAAATGGGACCTCTACTGTTGGTGTTTTGAGGAATCTCCATATTGATTTCCAAAGTAGTTGTATAGACCTACACTCCCAACAAAGTGGAGAAGGGTTCCTTTGTCCCCACATCCTGGCAATCATGTGTTATTGGTTATTTTTTTGATGACATCAATTCTTACTGAGGTCAGAGGGAATCTCAGTGTTATTTTAATTTGAATTTCTCAAATGATGAATGATGTTCAACTTTTTTTCGTATATTTATTTGCCATTTGTATTTTTCCATCTGATGGTACATGTTCTGTTCAACTCAGATGCCCATTTTTGGATTGGGTCATTGAATCTGGGGTCCTGATTCTTTGCAATTCTTTATATGTACAAGATAGAAGTCTTTTTTTGAAGGTCAGTTGGCTAATTGTGTTCTTTTTATTTCTTGGCAGATTGTCTTTTCACTTAGTTGGTGATTTTTTAATTTTTTATTTACTTTATCTTTTATTATTTCTATACAGGATATCACTATACAGTTTGTACTCATAGTGATCCTCCTGTCTCAGCCTCCCCCATGCTGAGATTGCAGGCATGAGCCACCATGCCTAGTTTCATGGCTGGCATGGCATGGGTATCAGGGATTGAACTTGGGTCCTACAACTCTGCCAGGCAGGTGCATATGCCACTGAGATATCTCCCCAGTCCAGTGCTTTCTTTTGATGTGGAAAAATTCTTCAATGAGATGAGAGCCCAGTTGATTCTTTGAAATACAACCCTTGTGATTTGGGTTTTGTTCATGAACGCTCTGCTTACACCTTCAAGATCTACTTTTTCTTCCAGTAAATTTAGTGTTTCTGTTTTAATATTTAGATCTTTAATCCATTTTTACCTAAGCTTAATACATGGTGACACACATGGTTCTAATTTTAGTCTTTGGCATTGGAAATCCTCTTGTTTCAGCACCATTTATTAAAAAAGATAGCTTTTCTCCAGTGAAGGTGTTTGGCCCCTTTGTAAAAAAAAAAAAAAAAAAGATAAGGTGGCTCTGCGTGTTTGTAGTTGTAGTCTGAATCTTCTAATCTTCTAATCTTTTCCACTGATCCTCAGGACTGTGTTACTGACAGTACCATGCTGATTTTATCACTATGGCTTTGTAGTATAAATTCAAGACAGAGCTTGTGATGCTTGCTGCCTTGATTTTGTTGCCCAAGATTGCCACTGCTATTTTAGGTCTCTACTGTTTCTAGATGAATTTCAGGAATGTTTTCTCTTTTTTTTTTCTTTTTTGCCATAATTTTATTGATAAACAAATAGCAATGAGACAGTTTCAAATCAAATCACTACGACAGTTTCAATAACTAACACACTGCATACATTCTTTTTAGTGGTTAATTGCTGTACAAGATGAGGACTTGATATCCTATTTACAAACACCATTAGAATAAACCATTCTATTCATTAAGAGAATGTAACTATATATCTATCCTAACCACTTTGAATACACAGATACAAAATGGACATTCATCTGTACCATTTTTTTGTTAAGTTCCATTATTTGAATATTATAGGTCTGTAAACGCAGCAAAATATTCTAAAACAGTCCAGCAGCCCATAATAGTATTGGGTCTTCCTCTTAACTGGCAATGTCAGAAATTGTTGACCTCAGTCCCCCACAGCTGAACATAACAGCATGGCTTTACTTCCTATATTTCGTCTTCATACTTTTCTACGGGATGGTTAAGGCCAAGGTAAAGCAGGACCTATGCAACAAGAGTTGTAGCTTTTGGGTCGGAGAGGGTCAGTGAAATCCCCTCAGGATTTATCCTGAAATCCTGTACCTCCGATTGTAGAACCTTTGTCACTGTCAGCCATGTGGATGAGTCAAGGCCATTGCTTGGCCAATGTGCTCTCTGTGAAAGCCTGAGAGAATGTTTTCTCTCCATGTGACTCTCCTTAGGCACACTCTACATCACTGATCATTTTCCTCTTTGGTCCCATAATCTCCTTGATTAGAAAATTTGGAACACTACCGAGTTACATGACGTTACAGTACAAGTTCTCATATGTCCTGAGTTTTAATTGACCTTAGAAGGTTAGGGCCAAAATGATGGCTTTCCTTGCAGTCCTCCTTTTTCTCTAATTTTGGTCTGCAAACTTAGGTTGTTAACCATCCAGAAGACAAGCTTATTGTTATTATCAAACAACTTAGGCTAT
>NW_004524761.1:4628637-4638332 GCF_000260255.1 Octodon degus | reverse complement strand
TCTCCTCTATTTTTTATCAATGTCTTCTTTAGAAGTATTTATAAATTCTTTTACTGCAGTGTTTTTTTCAGCTTGTGTTTCTTCACTATGTTTCTGTAGTTGCTTCTTTACTTCACATGCTATGAGTTCTGAGAATTCTTTTTTTATTTCAGAAAATAGTTGCCCTCTGATTTCCTGTATATCTTTCTGCTGTTGCTTATTTACTATTGAGGCTATTAATTCATGCATTTAGTGGCCTCCACACTTGTTCTGGGTGGGCACTGGGTTTTCTCCATATGTTTCTGCATTTGATTCTTTACTGCAGATGTTAATTCGGGAATTTCTTTTTTATTTCCAATCTGAGTTCCTCTATACCTTTCTGCAGCTGTTTCTTTATTTCAGAAGCCATTGATTCATTGCTTTCAGCTGTGTGAATTCCCAATTTGTTCTGTGTTAGTGTCCTTTGCACTTTTGATGGGTGGGATTGTGTTCTGAGATTGTTTTTTGTTCCTTCCCATCATTTTGTGTAGCACTGTCTTCTGACCTTTGTTGTAGATCTTCGTTGTATTTATAACCTTAGCACATACTGAAGTTCAGGTGCAGATCTATAATGTCTGGATTTATCCAGCTGTGCCTGGCGTGGGTCTGGCTGCTGTTTTCAGCTCCTTCCTGCTGCTGCCTTTGAGGGTGAACCTGTTGTGCCCCTGTGGCTAGATGTTCTGTTCCTGGACTAGCTGGGTTGTTCTATCCTCTACCCTCTCTGTGGGGATTGCGCCTGCACAGTTACAACCCAGGCCTGTATGCCAGGTCTGAGCTGAGCCTGGAGGGGACAAGGTGGAGTAGGGGGCAGAGGCAGCTCTCCCACACACTTGCTGGGTCTGGCCTAGCACTGGGTCTCGGTGTTCCAGGAACGTGGCAGAAATTCCTACTCTGCGGGTTGGTGGGGGAGGTGCTGCGGAGTGGTGGAGGGCGTCCCAAGGGGGGTGGAAGACGGTCTCACCCACGCTGCGCCTGGGCTGGGACCAGGAGTGGGTCCCAGGGTGCAGGGTAGCCGGAAACTCTCCCACACACTCCAGGAATGTTTTCTCTAAATCTTTGAGGTATGCAAATGGTACCAGGATTGCATTCAATCTGTATGACAGTTTTGGCAGTATAGCCATTTTCAAAATGTTGGTTCATCTTATCCATGCAAAGGATATGTTTTCGCTTTCTCATATCTGCTTCAATTTCCATTTTCAAATTACTATAATTTTTAATGCAGAAAATCTTTGTTAGATTGATTTCTAAGTATTTCATTTCTTTGGATGCTATTATCAAAGGTCTGGTTTCACTAACTTTTCTTTCAGTGAGTATATTGTTTGTGTACAAGAATGCTATTAATCTTTCAGTATTTACTTTGTATCCAGCTTCACTACTGAATGTGGGTATTCAATCTAGAATTCTTTTGGTGGAGTTTTGGGTTCTTTTATGTACAGTATCATGCCATCTGTGAATAATGATAATTTCACTTCTTACTTTCCTATTCTTATTCCTTTTATTTCTCTCTGTGGTCTAACTGTTCTGGCTAATGTTTCAAGAACTATATTGAATAGGAGTAGTGATTGTGCACATCCTTTTCTTGTCCCTTATTTTCTGTGATCCATTGAAAGTTTTGAGTTTTTGTCAATTTAGTAAGATGTTCACTGTTGGCTTGTTGTACATAGCTTTTGTCAGGTTGAGGAAAAGATTACCTACTCTAATTTTCTGTCATGTTTTTATCATAAATGAGTGTTGGACTTTATCAAATGCTTTTTTCCTGGATCTATCAAGATGATCACGTGAGTTTTTTCTTTGGCTCTGTTGATATGCTGTATTACATTTATAGATGTGTATATGTCAAATCATCCCTGCATTCCTGGGACTTGGTTATGGTATATGATCTGCTTGATGATTTGCTGCATTCTGATTGCTAATATTTTACTGAGGATTTTTCTTGCATCTGTATTCATTAGAGAGATTGGTCTGTCATTCTCTTTTTTAATTAGGTCTTAGAATGGTTTCCCTCTTAGAACAATTCTGGTATCAGAGTAATACATGCTTCCAAGAATGAGTTCAAGGAAATTGCTTCTCTTTCAATTTAATTCAAGATTATGAGGACTATTGGCATTAAATCTTCTCTAAATATCTTTCAGAATTCAGCTGAAAATCAATTGGCACATGGGTTTTGCTCTGTAAGTTTTAATTATGTTTTCAATTTCATTAACTGATATTAGGTTATTCAGAATTTTAACATCTTATTGATTCAGCTTTGGTAATTCCTACATTTCTAGGAATCTGTCCATTTCTTCTGTGTTTTCCATCCTATGTGAGTAGTATTTTCGAAGAGGTATTGGTCTTCTGAATTTCCATGGGATCTGTAGAGATTACACCCTTTTTATTTCTCACTGCATGAATCTGAGTTTTTCCTTTCCCTTTTTATAAAATTGACTAGCTTTATCAATTGTGTTTATTCTTTTAAAGGGTTGGATCCATTAAGTTTTTGTTTTGATGGAGGGCCTTGATTATAGCTCAGTGGCATAAGTGCCTGCCTGCCATATGTAAGGTCTTGAGTTCAATCCCTGGTACCAGAAAAAAAATTGTATTGTTACTTTAGTCTCAATTGCATTAAATTGTGCTCTGATCTTTATAATTTCCTCCATTGTTTGGGCTTGGGGATTGACTTACTCATTTTCTAGAAGCTTGAGGTGGAGAATTAGGTTATTTGTGTTTGTTCTGTTTTCCTGATGTGAGAATTTACCATGATGAATTTCCCACTTAGAACTTTTAATTTCATTCTACAGATTCCTGTATGCTGTATATACATTTTTGTTTGTAGATGTTGTTTAATTTCTTCTTTAATTTCATCTGTGATCATTGATTGCTCAGGAGGGTGTTACTTAATTTCCATGTGTCTATAATTTTTTTGCCATCAATTTCCAATTTCAGTGCACTGTGATTAGATAATATACATGAGGGGTTTTTTTGTGTGTCCAAATACCTTCAGGGCAGGTTTGGCTGGCTTGAGTTGTGGGGATCGAACCACAGCAACCTGAGCCTGACTGCTTTGTTGAAGCAGCCATGTAAAGAACTGAGCTAAGGGGCAGGCCCCCTGCATGAGGTAATCTCAACTCATTTGAATTTACTTAAGCATGTTCTATGGGCTAGTGTATGGCCTATTTTAGAGAACATCCTGTGTACAGCTAAGCAGAATGTGTATTCTGATGTTGTGTGGAATGTTATGTAAACATTTACTAAGTCTATTTGTTCACAGATCTGGTTCAGTTCTGTTATTTATTTTTTATTAATTTTATTGAGAAAGAAATAGCATTGAGACAGTTTCAAAACAGGTTAGTAAGACAGTTACAATAATTAATACATTGCATATTATTGTCTTTGTAGTAGTTATTTATAGTACAAGATGCAGATATGATATGTCTAAATACCATTAGTACAAATCTTTCTTCTCATTGAACTTCAGTTCTGTTATTTCTTTACTGATTTTTTATCCACTTTATCTCTCTTTGTGACAATGGGATCTTAAGGTCCTGTGTTACAATTGTGTTGCTGCTTATTTGCTTTTTAAAGTCTATTAATAATTGTCTTATACAGTTGGCTGCTTTTATATTTGGTATACATACATGTTTATTATTGTCATCTCTTTCTCTTGAATTTTTCCCCTAACAAGTATATAGTGATCTTCTTTCTCCCTTTTGATCATTCTTGGCTTGAAGTTGCCATTATCTGCAAGCAGAATAGCTACCTCTGCTTTTTTCAGTTTCCTATTGCATGAAGTATTGTTTTTCATCCTTTGACTTTCAGGCTGTGAGTTTCTTTTTGAGTTAAATGTTCTTTTGGTATTCAGCATATTGTTGGATGCTGTTTCTTGATCTGTTCTTCCAGTCTGTTTCTTTTGATTGGTGAACTGAGGCCATTTATATTGATGGGTATAACTTCAATGTATTGGCTTATCTTTGTCATGTTATTTTCCTGCCATTGATTCCCTGTATTTCTCCTCTGTGTAATTAATTTCTCCACTTGGTGATTTCTTTCTGATATTGTTCTTGGAATTGTGGCCATTTTCACATCTGTCTAGAATATTTTCAGTACTATTTGCAGGATTGGTTTGGTGGTCATGAATTTCTTCAGTTGTTCTTTGTCAAGGAAGTATCTTATTTCTTTTTCATAATTTTATTGAGAAGCAACTGGTAATGAGACAGTTTCAAAACCGATTAGTAGGACAGTTTCAATAACTAATACATTGCATATTGCTGTCTTAGTGGTTTTTCATTGTACAACATGCAGACATGATATCCTGTCCACAAGCAGTATCTTATTTTTTCATTAATTTTGTAATATTTCTTTTGTGGGTACTTCAATCTGGGTTGGAAATTGTTTCCTTTTAGAACTTGAAATACTTCACTCCAAACTGATTGATTTAAGGGATTGTTGCCGAGTCTGACATTATTCTGATAGGCTTTCTATAGTACTTTTATCTTTAACTTTATCCTATGAAAGACCACTGAATAAATTACCAATTATGAATGTGTAATCAGGATATGCAACTTGTAAGAATATAATTTCTATGCTAATACAATACAAAATGGGGAAGGAACAGAGTTATATAGAAATAAATTTCTATATATTATTGAAAATATATTGTTATTAATCTAAACTAACTTGCCCAAATCCAAGCCATTACTTTATTAAGAACTAAGAAAATAAGCCCCTCAAGAGTAAATTAAGTGGGGCCAGGGAGATGGCTCAGTGGAATAAGTGCTTCCCTGGCAAGTGCAAGGGCCTGAGTTCAATCCCTGGTTCCGAAAAAAAAAAAAGAGTAAATTAAGTGTCTAGACCATTAGCAACACTTAAGAAAATATCTGTTTAATACAAAAGAAAATATTAGTAGAGCAACAAAGGAACAAAACATCAGATATGTAAAAAGAAAAGCAAATATCAGTCATAAATCTACACTATGAGTAATTATATTGAAAGTTATCTTAGTTACTTTCTTGTTGCCAAGACAAAATATCTGACACCCACAAGTTAAATGAAGAAGTTAATCTTAGTTCACAGTTTGTAGAGGTTTCAAGTCCACAGATGGCTGGCTCCACACAAATGCTGCATAACAGAGGGGTGTGGCAAAGGAGAAACAGGCCATGACAGAACAGGCAGGAAGCAGCATCAAACCTTTGTTCTTTTAATATTCCTTCCAGGCTACAAGTTCATTGATTGGTGCCATCAAAATCTGGGATGGAGCTTTCCATTTCAGTAAACCTATTCAGTCACACCCAAAACTGTGCTTTTACAATTAGGGGACTAATCCAGATATCACACACCCTTGTTGAATATTCACATACCCCAGGTACAGCCATCTATGGAAAGCCTCACCTATGAGCACATGGGGCTATGGGTTGATCTCTATCTAGGTACAAGTCATAACAGATGTGAATGAGTTATAGACTCCAGTTAAAGTAGGAATTGGGAGAATGGGGTTTTAAAAAATAGTCCAATTATATTCTGTGTGTAGCAGGCAAATTTTATATTCATAGACACAAATATGGTAAAAGGATGAAAAATGATGTATCAAATGGATAATGACTAAAATCGTGCTGGGGAGGTGCTGCATTAATATCAGACAAAACAAACCACTGCATCATGATATTTAAAAGTTACCAAAATAATTAAAGAGGTGAAATTTAAATGTTAAGAGGAAAATCTATTACAGAGATATTATAATTATAAATTAATTTTTACTTTACTTAGCACTCCAAAATAAATATACTAAAAACTGACACAAATAGATAATTTAACAATAATAGCTTAAAAGTTTCATACCACCCCTTTAGATAATGACTCAATAGAATATTGCCTCAAAAATTTTTAATAACATTATAAACCAAGTATACCTAACAGAACTCCCTACACAACAAATCAGGATACATTTTTTAAAATTAATGTGGGACATTCTCCATGGTAACCTGTATGTTATATTGTAAAATAAATCTCAGATATTAAAAGATTGAAATCATATAATCTGTGTTCTTCGATGAATGAGATTAGATTCTTCATGAATGAAATTAGAAGGCAAGGGCTGGAGAGATGGCTCAGTGGTCTAAAGCACCTACTTAGAACAAGCTTGGCAAGGCATCAGGGACCGCGGTTCAATCCCCCAGCACCACATGCCAGCCAGCCCCGCCCCCTGGTGGGCTGAGCTGGCCACACACACATCTCTCTCTCTCTCTCTCTCTCTCTCTCTCTCTCTCTCTCTCTCTGTCTCTCAAATAAATAAAATATAATTTAAAAAAAAAAGAAATTAGAAGGCAAAATCATGAGAAACTTTAGGAAATGCTCAAATATGTGAGAATAAATCAACACATATATAAATAGCCAATGAGTCAAAGAAAAACTCACAAGAGCATTATAAAATACTCTTAAATTAGTGAAATAAAAACATAACTGGACAAAACTTATGACAGTCAATGAAAGCTTTGCTTCAAGGAAAAAGTATAGCTGACAGTGCCACCTCCAATGCAGCTCTTGAAATTCCCAGGGAGGGGATGGTGGAGGATGAAGAAATGAAGAGTCAAAATACAGAAAGTTGCTGTCAGATACAGCCTCTTCTCCTGTTGGGAGAAACAGAGCTGCCCAACAGCAGCAGCAGCTTTATTTATACCCTGTAAAAGGGGAGGAAGTACACAACCAGGTCAAAAGTGCATGCTCTCAGTGTTTTGCTGAGAACACTGAAAATGAAATTTTCTCAAAGCTATCTATGCTGTAGTTAAGAGAGAACACCAAGGCTGGACACCTATTGATATGCAACTAAGCTCAAGGTCAACTTTTTACACATTTTGCTCTGGCATTCTGTGTTCCTGGGATTGGCTTTGTTCTAGTATCGAGTTTGCCAACCTCTGGCTCATCCATGGCTGAACTAGTCTTCACAGGCAGCACCTGTTTTCAAAAACAAAATCTCAGCTGATCTTAGGAGGCTGAGGTAGGATTATCACAAATTCAAAGCCAGAGTGGACAACAAAGGGAGATTCTGTGAAAGAAAAGAAAAGAAATTCTAAGTCAACTGAAAGATCCATACTAAGGAAGTGGAAGAGTCTACTAAGCCCAAAGCAAGCAAAAGAAAATTGTAAAAGCAGAGCAGAGATTGATGACACGATAATTAAAAATAACAGCAGAAAAACTCAACTGAATCAAAAGTTAATGTCTTAAAACGATAAAAAGTGGGAAAACATGGGGCTGGAGAGATGGCTTAGTGGTCTAAAGCACCTACTTGGAACAAGCTTGGCAAAGCACAGGGACCACAGTTCAATCCTCCAGCACCACATGCCAGCCAGCCACGCCCCCTGGTGGGCTGAGCTGGCCACACACATATACACACACACACACATACAATAAATGTTAAAAATAAATAAATAAATAAAAGTGGGAAAACATTTACATATACTGCCAAAATCAGAAGTAATAAAAGGAAAATTATACCCTACCCTAAGGGGAACAAATGGGCTTATAAAGGAATATTGTGTGCATTTTTTAGCAAACAAGTTAGAAACCTAGGTGAAATGGAAAAATTCCTAGAAATACACAGTCATAATTGAATAAAGAATAAATAGACAATTGGAATAGACATTTAACAAGAACTTGGGTTAGTAATCATAAACTTTCAACAAAGATAGGCCCAGGGCCAGGTGTCTTCACTGATAAGTTCTACCAAATGCTTAAAGAGGCATCAACAACATTACTTAGCTGAATAATTAAAAACCTAGAGGAGCAGAGATCATTTCTTAACTCATTCATATAGCCAGTGCACTACGAAACAACTAGACAAATATAATAGAAGAAAAAGACCCTCTATATTAATTTTCCTTATAAAATAGATGAAAACTTCATGAACAAAAGGTTATCAAACTCCAGTAACATAAACAAAGATTATGTTATTTGTTAAAAAGAAAAGAGGATCTAGGTACAATTATCAACCATTACAGTATGTCTTATTAACAGGATAATGGATGAAATTGTAACTCATCTCATAAGTGCAGAAAAATGTTTTGCAGAATCCAGCATCTTTTAATGACAAAAGCACTTAGAAAGTTAGGAATACTATGGTAACTCCTCAAGACGATAAGGGTAACTACAGAACCCCACAGCTAAGTTCATGTTTAATAGTGACAAACTGGAAGCTTGTTAGAAACAAAAGAATCCTATTAACTTTTACTGCTTTTACTTATCATTATCTTGGACGGTCAAACCATTGCAATTTGAAAACTGAAGACATTATTAAGATTGGAAAATTAATTACTAGAATTATATTCACAGATGGGATTATCTTACACTCACAAAATACTGAGGAATCCACAACAAAAATTGATAACTACATCTGGGTTGAAGAATACAAGATGAATATAGAAAAATTAATTTAATTCTTATGTATCACCATTGAACAAACCAAAAATAAAATTAATAATTCCACTTAAGTCCTCAAAAAGCAAAACTACATAAGAGTAAATTTAACCCAAAAAAGAAAAAGCTAGTGAGACCTTGTCTCAAAAAATGTAATTAAATGAATAAATAAAATAGGAGAATTTTACACTGAATACCAGAAACAATTATTGAAAGAGAAAGAATATCTAAATACAGAAAATAGAAAGTGTTCACATACTGAAAGACATATTGTTGAAATGACTTTTGTAGTTTAAGATTGGTTTACAGATTCACAAGAATATTATCAAAATCTGAGATTATTTGTGAAAAAATGCAAAACTAAGTCTAAAATTCATATTAAAATGCAAGAAAGAGATCCAAAATATTGAAAATAATCTTGGAATAACAAAATTGTAGGAGTCATAATGCTTTTATTTTAAAGCACTAGTCTCTGCTGGAAATTAGATATTGAAGTATTTTGTTTAATTAATACACGGATACTATTTTTTCTTTAGGATATATTAGACAATTATTAGAAGTCTTGAATTCAATCACAGATTTCTCAAGTCAAACTCTAATTATTCAAGTATGTTCTTCCTATATTTGCATTTGATTGGGATTTTTAAAAATAAAATTATGAGTTTAATTTTGGAAATTTAGATAATAATGAAACTTAGTTTGCTTTCACCCATTAGCACTATTGTTTGCTTCACAGTTGCCTAATTCAAGGCCGTTGATTAAGCTAATCAACTGATCTCTATCCTGTAGAACATTTCTTCTGTAAGACTTTATATAAATTCCACAAACTACTGATATGACTATTGTTGTTAGCTTAAAATTTTAAAAATTATTACTGGAAATATTGTTTAAAGAGTAACTCTAGTTAACTCTAATACTCAGTGGTTATGTGTTATTCAGTGTTAGAGTGCTTGCAAATGTTAGGTCCTGGCTAATACACACACACACACACACAAATGTCTATTTCACTGATTTTTTTAATTTTCCATTTTCTCCAAGCAACTAGTCTTTAATCTCTCTTTGCTTTTCCCTTTTAAGAACAAAACAACCCATAAGTCATAATGGTGTTTAAAGAATGCTCTTGTTTAAAACAATATAGACTATTCAAAACTTAAACATACAGATTTAGTACTTTGAACTTTAAGGATACTTGTACTGATATTTCTTTTTGGGGCTGGGGATATGGCTCAGTGGAATAAGCGCTTCCCTAGCAAGCGCAGCGGCCTGAGTTCAATTCCTGGTTCCGCAAAAAA
>NW_004524761.1:4623586-4628537 GCF_000260255.1 Octodon degus | reverse complement strand
GGTTCTGTGCTTGTCGGGCAAGCGTTTATTCTACTGAGCTATCTCCCTGGCCCCTAAGATTTCTTTAAAACGATTTTTATCACTGAGCATCACGATGCAGCCCTGTAATCCCAGAATTTGGGAGGATGAGTCATGAGGATCACCTTAAGTTCAAGGCCAGCCTTGGCTATCTGTTGAGTTCAAGGCCAGTATGGACTACATAGCAAGAACCCATCTCCAAAACAACAAAACAAAGCAGTAAATATTTCTATCTTTTATTCAATGATGGCTAATTTTCTGCCTACATATTATCATGGAAGAGTTTAAACTGCTGTTTAATCTGTTGAATGCTATTCCAACCATCTTACATATTTAAAATAGAAAAACAGTATATCATGCTTCAGGTCTGGTGAACAATTTGTATGCAGTCATAAAAATCGGTTAAAATAGACAATACACCTTACCTGACTGATAAAATCGTTTTTAGGTGATCATTTTTTATATCATCAATTCCTCTTTTATATAGGTATACATATAGGTAGTACAATAGTTTTTTCCTGACAAATTTCTGAGACTAGAGGAAAATACATCACATAAAATTCTAGGCCATCTTTGTAGAGCACTCTTCCTGATAGTAGTTTTAAACCTATTGTTGGAATTTAATCACACTTTATTTTATTTTTTGTATTTTAGGGAAGGGTCTACAGGGTGTTCAGGGTCTCACTACTAGATCAGACTTATAGTGATCAACCTATTTACCTTCTCAAGAGCTGGGATTACAGGTGTGTACCACCACGCCCAGTCTCAATCTCCATCTCAGCTCGCCTGTGAGTGGGGCCAGCAGGGCAGGTTTCATCACATTTTAGAAGGTTTATACATTGCTATCTTCCTTTTCCAGCATGTAAGGCTATCCATATATGGCCATAATGATGATAGCCTTAACGATATCAACCCAGATATTTAGTATTTATTTTCCTTCCAAGTTCTAAGTTAGATAAGCATCTCTTATAAACTATCTCTAAATACTAAACATTTTAAAGGTTCTAATAATTGACAACTTAAATACAAACATTTTTCACCTATGACATTTATGCATGCAAGTTAAGACTGAGATATGGTCTATAGTAATTTTTCTAAGCTGTTGTTCATCTTTCCAGTTTTATAACAGAATGCATTCTGAAGCTACAATGCTCAAATCCTAGCTCTGCCATTTGACATTGTATGTGACTTTGGCCAAGTTATTTAAAGTTTCTGTGCTTTGCTTTCTTCATCTATAAAAATGTGACTATCAAATGTTCCAACCCCAATGGGTGTTCTGAGAGATACTATGAGTTAATATATGTAAAATGCTTAGAATAATATCCCCATACTGTGGCGTATCACTTTATTATTATACTTTAAATTTTATTTGCTTTACTTGAAAGAACTGGCTCAACAATCTTTCTTTGTCTATATGTAAGAATACTAAAACTAGATGCTTCCATTTTGTTCTGAATTGCTTAGAATTGGCTCTACCCTGACCACTATATTAGGAATCATTTTCTCTTTATTTGTCCAGGTTTATATCATATTTATGTAAAAACAATAGTTTCTTTTTATTATTTTCAGTGTATATGTTTAATTTCATTTAATATTGATCTATATTGTATCTCTTCTGATTTATCAAGCATACAAAAGATAATTCTAAGGTATTATTACTGCAACTGCTATATTACTTACACAAATTGATCAGAAATAGAACAAAAGTAAATTTAATTGAATAGCATTTTATATTCCCAATTCTTTAAATTCAGGTTCAGATATGTTCATGGCAGATGTGACAATAATCTACTTATATAAGGAAAAACATAGTTATTTGATTAACTTAATTTTTATTTAGCTTACTTTTTTACTTTTTATGTAAATTTTATTTATTTAATTTTAATGTTTATTTGCTTTTAATTTAAAAACTTACAGTCTGGTGCACAAACCTTCTAGCATTAGAAATACAACAATTTAAGTCCCATCACCCACAGAGTTTCAGTTTCCTTATCTATTCCCTTTTATTTGCTATCCTGTTCTTAATATTATTTGGTATTATTGAACTACTTATTTTTCATTGAATGACTATGATAATCCATATTTCTTACAAAAGTAATTTTACTAATATTTTCTATCATCAGAATAGGAGATTATTCACATACTTTTAAAATAAGTCATTTAACATTAATTATGAATTAAATTATAATGAATATTTATTTGATAATTGAAATAAGATATTTAAGGGCAGAAAATTCTACGTGGGAAGATAGGTGATGCTCCATTAAAAATATTAGTGTAAATAATACATTATTTAACTATGTCTCTGTGTTACCAGTAGATACAGAGTGCTTGAGTCTATTTCATGTTCTTTTCCTTTATAGCATGTGTAGCCCCAGGCATGCTTTCCTCACAGATTAAAATGTGTTTAAGTCAGTGCCCCTTATTTTGTCTCAAAGAAGCTGGTCCAGGAATATGATAGCTGAGACACAAAGGGTTAGTGTGGTAACTCGCAAATTCATTATAAAATATAAATTGCATCTGTTTAGTTAAATACAGTTTAAAGATTTTAACATAGCTTCCTATGATGTTTCACTCATCTGATTTCTATCATGGTACTCGGAAAATAGAAGTATAACAATTTAAGACTCATAGACCTCCAAGTTTCAGTTTCCCTAACTATTCCCTTTTATTTGCTGTCCAGTTCTTAACATTGGGTTCTAATATTATTAGAATATTCTATTATTAGAATATTATTATTATTATTATTATTTTGCTCTGGATAAATTAATACAAAACAACTCATCTTTTTTTTTTTGACGGAACTGGGGATTGAACTCAGATCCTTGTGTTTGCCAGTCAAGCGCTTATCCTACTGAGCCATCTCCCCAGCCCCTACCATTTTATTTAATTGTATTATTATTTATGTACCAGTGTAGGAAAACAGAACCTACCTTGAAAAATAATTTCTGGACTATGTGGAACAAAATATCCTAAACTTTTACATCATTTTGAAGTTCACTCATTATTGAAACAGACATAACTATTACAATCAGATTCTATAATGAAGAGACATAAGAATTTATCTCTCTTGGTGAGATTATGCAAATAAAAATGGAATTCTTCAAAGCTCTTCTGATAGGTTGTGAAAGAATCCTGATTATTGTAGCTGACGATCTGTACTCTGAACTCTATGCTCACTGATGTTCTAGATAATGCACTGTAGTGCACTAAACTTTTTTGCTAAATAATTAAAAGAAATAATGTTTCTTTTAAAAATTCTGTATACCTTTAATAGGGAGCATTCACTTGGAAACTATCAAATATGCTCTTTGAAAATACTATATTAATTCCTCAAGCACGACGCAGGGTGGCGCTGCAGGCTAAGATTGTGAATAAACCCCGAAAGGTGCCTGTATCCTATTGTCACTTTAGAGGGAATCAAAAACACAGACGAAAAGCTTTTCACGCAGTACGGAGGTATCATCGGGTTAGGACCACAAAACACTAAACTTTTTTTTTTTTTTAAAAAGCCACTTGGTGACAATACCTCCAAAGAAGAAAACAGAAATTTGTATCTCCACCCTTTTGGTGAGGGCTGAAGGATTACATACAAGCAAACGGACCCTAACATGGAGAAGCTAAAGAGAATTCAACCAATCAGGCAAGTATTGGCCTTAATTTTTATAGCGTTCTTCTCTATGGCTGACCCAGAGCCTATTCGCTACTCTGTACAGGAGGAAACAGAGGGTGGCTCCTTCATAGCCCATCTGACTAAAGACCTGGGCCTGGAAACGGGGGAACTGGCAGTCCATTCAGCACGGGTGGTTTCTGATCATTACAAGCAGCATTTGTTGCTGGATCCTCAGACTGGAGATTTGTTATTGAGGGAGACCCTAGACCGGGAAGAGCTTTGTGGGCCTGCTGAACCATGTGTGCTGCATTTCCAGGTCTTCCTTGAAATGCCAGTGCAATTTTTTCAGGGAGAATTATGGATTCAGGACATTAATGATCACTCCCCAACGTTCCCGGATGGGAAAGTGCTCTTGAAAATACCTGAAAGCAGCCAGCCAGGGACTGTATTTCCCCTGAAATCAGCCCAAGATTTGGATGTGGGCAGCAACGGGATTCAAACATACACAATCAGCCCTAATGATCATTTTCACGTTCTCACTCGAAATAACAGTGAGGGCATGAAATTCCCAGACCTGGTACAGGACAAGCCACTGGATCGGGAGGAGCAGGCTGAGTACAGCTTAATTCTCACGGCTCTGGATGGCGGGTCTCCACCGAGGTCTGGCACTGTCATGGTTCAAATCCTGATCCTGGATGTCAATGACAATGCTCCTGAGTTTGTGGACACCCCATATGAGGTTCAGGTGCTGGAGAGCTGCCCCTTAAATTCCCTCATCCTGACTGTCTCAGCTAGAGACAAGGATGCTGGACATTTTGGAAGTGTTTCCTATGGCTTGTTCCAGCCATCAGATGAAATTAAACGAACTTTCTCAATACATGAAGTCACGGGAGAAATCCGACTGCAAAAGAAACTGGATTATGAAAAAATTAAGTCTTACCGTGTGGAAATTGAGGCCACAGATGGAGGAGGCCTTTCTGGGAAAGGAACAGTAGTGATAGAGGTGGTGGACGTGAATGACAATGCCCCTGAACTGACCATAACCTCACTCACCACCTCCATCCCAGAAAATGCTCCTGAGAGCATTGTCTCTATTTTCCGCGTGGGAGACAGAGATTCTGAAGACAATGGGAAGATGATTTGTTCTATTCCAGACAATCTTCCATTCATTCTAAAACAGACTTTTAAGAACTTTTACACCCTGGTAACAGAGACCCTTCTGGACAGAGAGACAAGGGTGGAATACAACATCACCATCACTGTCACCGACTTGGGGACACCCAGGCTCAAAACCCAGCACACCATAACAGTGCAGGTCTC
>NW_004524761.1:4616291-4622771 GCF_000260255.1 Octodon degus | reverse complement strand
GCGCTGGGGGTGTGCTCGGCGGCGCCCGAGGGCCCCTTCCCTGCCCACCTGGTGGACGTCAGCGGCACGGGGACGCTGGCGCACTCCTACCAGTATGAGGTGTGTCTCTCTGGAGACTCTGGGACTGGTGAGTTCAAATTCCTGAAGCCGCTATTCCCCAACCTCGTGGGTCTGGACCCTGGTAGAGAAGTTAGAGAGGATCCTAACTGCAGGAACAGCTCTGTGTTCAGTTAAGTGTTGTATTTGGCTCAGTGAATCTCATTAGTTTTTGAAAGCACCAAGTGAAACCCTTTACTTTTGAGAAGTAAAATTGTTCTTTATGTGTTCTTTGTACTGTTGAAGACCTGTGTACTCCTCTGATAGTCTCAAATTTCTGTTTTACTCCTGTCAGTTGCACCTATTAATTTTAGTCCTGCTGATACTATACATTTTCTTTATTTGACATTTTGGTGATTAATCTTTCCATAACTTTGAATATGCAAGAAATAGAAAAATTTTAATGTGGTTGACTTCTTGATATTTTATGAAATATTTTAAAGCTTTGATGAAATCTTGACTATTCAAATGTTTTTGGTGTCACTCCCCTCATTACTGTGAACAGAACCCAGTATGTTTCCACTGTGTGACATCTCCAGGCCTCTCCATTTTTCTTTTAAATTTAGAGCCACCAACTTTCTCTGGCTGCTGTCTGGCTGCACTCCTCCTGCCTCAGCTTCACTTAGTGAAGTTTTCAATTTACAGTTTTATGAGAGACACAGTGTCTCAAATTTTTCTTATCACTTTGGTGTTTGTGGTTTTTCTACATTATCAGTTTAAGCTCCCTCCATAAGGTTAGAACGTAAAAAGCTAGAATATTTGTTTCCCCAAGTTGTATATAAACATGCACTTCATTAAAATATAGATACACAAAAATTGTGACTCCTTTCTTGTTCTGAACTCCATTTATGCTAGAGATTATTTTGTTTGTTTAATTGCATGGTACCTAACACATTGTAAGTCTTACATAGGTAGTAGGATAAAAACATTTAAATAGTTACAATTAAATAGAAAATAAAAATCATCATTCCTCTTATTAAATGTAACTGTTAAGTCACTTCTTGATCCTTGTTTAAAAAAAATCTCAGAATTTGGATTATTCTTTCTTGAGAGCATGAGATGTCTTTTTCTGCCTTTTTACTTAGGAATAGAAGTTAAATTGTAGCTTCCTATGTGCATTACCTTTTGTTTTCCAACACCTGCTTCCCACCATTGTAAAGAGTCACAAGCTTTTTTTAAAAATTAGCTATTTTGTTTAACTGTCATTGTTGGTTAATCTCAGATTTATGTTTTACTTATTTGATGTGGACAGTCATTATCATCAAACAATGATTTCCTTGTTATATTTAGTTGTCTTGTATTTTGTAATTTGATGTAACTCCCAGTTATTTTTAGTTAATTTTTCATTCCAGTTGACCTTATCACTATGAAATAAACATTTTTTTCCTGAAGATAGGAACAGTAGGAGATATACTTGAATTGTAGTTTTACTTTATATGCAATAAGCCCAGTGAACTAATTATATAATTTCTAACTAAAATTTATATGAATATAACTATAAGACAACTTCATTGAACTTGTGACAGAATATGAACAATTGAAAAGCATACTTTGTAGATTAATCTTTATATGTAAATCTTCAGTCTCCTTCTATTGGAGTTTAAGTGCTTCCACTTTTCCCTGGATTTCTAATGCTCCTAAGGATATAATAAAATAGAAAAGATATTGGCCATTTCAGTTAGTCTTGAAATGTGGCTTTTAGACTTCATTCAGTTTTAAAATTGAAGTGATGAAGATATGAAAGTAAGAGCAGAATTAAGCACAAATATGCCATGCACAAATATGGTAATCACCTTTTAAATATTTATCCATTTATTTTTGGCAATTTGAATAAAATAGTTTTATGTGTGATGACAGATAAAAAAATGTAGTGGAAGTTTTCACCAGTACATTTTACCATCATAAAAATGCAAGTTCACTTCTTTGTCTATGCCAGGAAATTCTGATTTCTATAATCATGCAGATAAGTCTAGCCAAATAAACATGCAGAAGCCACATCATTCCTTTGTGTATTTATGTAGTAAGGATGATTCTTTACTGGGTAAGGGCCACCATCAGATTATTGAACAGTTCAACATTTTGAAATTTAACACAATGCTACCAGCTTGGACCACCAGTGGTACATGCATGATTGCTTCATTGGGCAGCTTGTGTCTTGTGGCACAGATAACCCACTAGTGCACAAAAGGATGCCATCACTTTTATCCATCTTTTTACTAATAAATTAATAAGAAGCTTCCCTATGAGACAGTCATGTGTGTACCACCAGTGGTTGAAACAATCCAGCAGTGAAACATAAGAATTATACTCCTTCTTGAAAATGTTAATTACTAGAATTTATAAGTAACCGTGATCTAAATATATTCACATACTTTCTGAAAATATCCAGGTTCTTAGAGTACCATCAATAGGTTTCGGCATTGGCAGTGGCGTGATGGCTCAGTAGAATAAGTGCTTCCCTGTCAAGCACAAGGGCCTGAGTTTAACCTGCCGGTTCTACCGAAAAACAAGAAAACAAAAAACAAAAACAAAAGAAAATAGGTTTCAGCAAACTAGAGTATTCAAGCTTTAAATATGAGAAGTAACATAATTTAATTTTTGTTGTTTTTGTTGTTGTTGTTTTTTTGCAGAACCGGGGATTGAACTCAGGCCCTTGCACTTGCCAGGGAAGTGCTTATTCTCCTGAGCTATCTCCCCAGTCCCTTAACTTAATTTTAAGATAGAAAAAAACTTTCACAATATATTATATTTTTCACAATACTATAAATCTTTCACAATACAATAAATACAATAAATCTTTCATAATACATTATCATATAAGAATATTTTTGTGACCTTAGTGAATACAAGAAGATAAACAAAAGATAAAAGTGTTAAACAAAAGAGAAAAGACTGACAAATCAGATGAAACTGAAGTCATTGTGGTGATCAAGAAACTTTTAAAAAGTGAAAACACAAACCACAGTGGGAAAAGATATTTGTAATATATCTGAAAAAAGTGTTACATACTACTCGGATTACAGAAGATATTTCTGTAAACTAACAAGCAAATAGGCAAATACCAAAAAGAAAACTAGACAAAGGAATGAGCCTATCAAAAGAATGTATCCATAAGTCAATAAATGTGAAATTTCTATAATTTCTAAAAACAATTTAAGTTTATTTCTATTTTTTAATTTTATTTGTATTTTAGGGAAGGGTCTACAGGGTGTTCAGGGTCTCACTACTAGATCAAACTCATAGTGCTCCACCTGTCTACAGCCTCCCAAGTGCTGGGGTTATAGGCACATGCCACCACCCGAAGGTTTCAATTGTGTGCCTGTAGGGATGGGACCAGCACTGCAGGCTGGAGGATTGAACGTCTGGCCCCTGCACCTGCTTGCAGAAGCTTTAATCTGCTGAGCTATTTGGTCAGCCCTTCTATTTTTATTTTTAATACATGGTCTCACTAGGCAGTTCAGATTCACAGTGATCCTCCTGTCTCAGCCTCCCCAGCACTGGGATTACAGGTGTGAGCCCACTGAGTTCCAGGGGTCTGCACAGCATGCAGTATCAGGGATAGAACCTGGGTTCTTGTGCTAGTCAGACAGGCGCTTATGCCACCAAGCTATTTCTCCAGCTATTTCTATAATTTAATCACTAATAAAATGCTAACTAAAACTGTAACGCAACATCATCATATAGTAGAGTGGTTAAAACTGAAAAGATAACACCTAATGTTGGCAAAGGTGTGGAGAAACTGGAACTCTCATGCTTTGCTGGTGTTGATGGAGTATTTTTCAAAAAATTTTCACAGTATATGCTGAAGTCAAATACACATGCACAACTTAATATGCAGCAATCAAATACCTATGAATATATTTAACACAAATACATATGTACTGTAACCAGAACAGATGTACAAGAAACTTCATACCAGCGCTACAAAAAAAATGGTAAAAACTAGGAAAAAATGTTGACCAACAGAAAATATTTAAAAAATCATGGTATACAGATAGCACAGCAAAACAAGGAGGTGATAATGAAACAAATTGGGAGAACATGACAGACATCACTTTCCTAGAACAATATTGAGTGCAAGAAGACAGACACAGCAAAGAAATATTCTATAATTCTAGTTGAAAAATGCTTTGGAAAAATTCAATAAACACAGAAGTTAGCATAGTTCTTATCTTTAGAAGGGATCAGATAATGGCAGAAATAGTCTTCTTCAAGTTTACTAGTATTCTAATTTTAATTTAGGTCCTGATAATTAGAATAATAAATTGTGTTTGTGAAAAATCCACTGAGTCATACAATTTTAAGAGCTTTTATCTAGATGTTATACTTCAAAATAGTTACATTTTGTGAAAATTGGAAAATTTTCGCATAAGTTTTAAACAATGAAATTATAAACAAAGTTTTAAATGTACTCAAACGTAGTAATTATGGAGATTAACATCATTTTGAATCGTTCTCAAAAGTATCCTTTCACTAGTAATTGGCTCAGGAAACACATGATGATGTTACAATCACTAGGAGTTAGAGTTAGAATTTAGGGCATCCCTATGAATGAAACGATATGAATACCATGCAATGCTAGGGCTACATCCAGAAGACGAAAAGGCAGATGCAATGCAATAGTAAATACGGACGCCTGGTGGCGCTGCAGGATAAGACTGGAAGAAATGTTGCGCAAATACCCAGTAAACCTTTATTCTCCCAATCAGAATTCTGAATGCTCCCTAAAATAAGGAAGCATTTTAGGTAGCATCTAGGGAAGGGCTCGTCCTCAGAGAAGGCACCGTTCTACATGCACACCAGTGAGCCAGATTTCATTTACTATCATTTAACAAGTCACTTGGGTGGATTGTACACTGAGGTGAGCAAGCTGAACCTTCTGGACCAGATCTGGACAATGGAGACTGCACTAGCAACAACGCTGCACAAAAGGCAAGTCGTTTTTATTGTTATGCTGTTGTTGTTGTTGTTGTGGGAGGCTGGCTCTGAGGCACTTAGGTATTCGATGCCAGAAGAGACAGAAAGTGGCTACCTGGTGGCCAACCTGGCAGAAGATCTGGGGCTCAGGGTGGGGGAACTGGCCACTCGAGGTGCGCGAATCCATTACAAAGGAAACAGGCAGCTCTTGCAGCTTGATGTGAAGACAGGCAATTTGCTTCTACGTGAAAAGCTAGACCGGGAGGGGCTGTGCGGGGCGACAGAGTCCTGTGTCGTGCATTTCCAATTGTTATTGGAAAACCCGGTGCAGTTTTATCAAGGCGAGCTGCAGCTCACAGATATAAATGACCACTCTCCAGAATTCTCAGAGAGGGAAACGCTTCTTAAGATCCCTGAGAGCGCGCATCCAGGAACTGTGTTCCCTTTGAAACTAGCCCAAGACCTTGACATAGGGAGCAATACTGTTCAGAACTACATGGTCAGCCCCAACACCCATTTTCACGTGGTTACTCATAGTCGCGGGGATGGCAGAAAATATCCAGAGCTGGTGCTGGATAAAGCGCTGGACCGGGAGGATCAGGCCGACTTCAGCTTAATCCTCACTGCTGTAGATGGTGGGGATCCCCCCAGGTCGGGGACCACGATAGTGTGCATTGACGTCGTGGACATCAATGACAATGCACCTGAATTTTTACAGTCACTCTATGAAGCTCAGGTTCCTGAGAACAGTGCCCTGAATTCTGTAATTGCTATCGTCTCTGCCCAAGATTTAGATGCAGGTACATATGGGAGTGTTGTCTACACATTTCATGATGGTGAAGTTACCCAACCATTTGCAATAGACAAAGTGACAGGAGAAATTCGTCTGAAACAGACATTGGATTTCGAGGAAAATCGGTATTATAACTTGGAAATTGTAGCCACAGACAGTGGGGGTTTCTCAGGAAAATGCACTGTAGCTATAGAGGTGTTGGATGTGAATGACAATGCCCCTGAACTGACCATGTCCACGCTGAGTAGATCTATTCCAGAAAACTCCCCAGAGACTGTGGTTGCCATTTTCAGCGTTTCTGATCCAGATTCTGGAGACAATGGTAGGATGGTTTGCTCCATCCAAAACGATGTCCCATTTCTTTTGAAGCCTTCTTTCAAGAACTTTTACACTTTGGTGACAGAAGGACCACTGGACAGAGAAAGTCGAGCCGAATACAACATCACCATCACTGTCACCGACTTGGGGACACCCAGGCTCAAAACCCAGCACACCATAACAGTGCAGGTCTCCGACGTCAACGACAACGCCCCCACCTTCACCCAATCCTCCTACACCCTCTTCGTCCCAGAAAACAACAGTCCCACCCTGCTCATAGGCACCATCAGCGCCACAGACAGAGACTCAGGCTCCAATGCCCAGGTCACCTACTCGCTGCTGCCGCCCCAACACCC
>NW_004524761.1:4605328-4615576 GCF_000260255.1 Octodon degus | reverse complement strand
TGCTCGGCGGCGCCCGAGGGCCCCTTCCCTGCCCACCTGGTGGACGTCAGCGGCACGGGGACGCTGGCGCACTCCTACCAGTATGAGGTGTGTCTGAGGGAAAGCTCAGAGACCAGCGATTTCAAGTTTCTGAAGCCGATTGTCCCCAATGGTCTCATTCAAGACACTTAGCAGGACTATTGCAAATTATGTCTTTCAGTAATAACTGTGTTCCTGGGCCGGGGAGATGGCTTAGTGGAAAAATTGCTCCCCTGGCAAGCGCAAGGGCCTGTGTTCAATTCCTCGTTCAATTGCTCTTCCTATGGACTTTTATGTTAATCATCACTTTTCTTTATTCATTTTTACCTATCCCATGCATAGTACTTTCTTTACTTTTATTCATAGATCAAATATAAATTCATTATATTTAGTTGTGATTATTTAGCAACTCATTTCCAACTCCATGTTTCAAAGTAATGTAGTAATCAGACTTCTATAGTACCTATTTGTAATTTATCTGTGTAAATATATCTGTTAAGTTTGCTTCATAATATTCCTTAAGTAGCTTTGTCTATGGTTAAGTTGAGAAATTTCAACATGTATTTCCTTTAGGATATAGCAAGCCGTCTTTTTTGTATGTGTATCATACCCAAATGAAAATAACATTGAATTCATTTTCTGTATTGACATTTTGCAATTAAGGTTTCAGTATTATGCAGATTTGTTACAATCAAAAACAAACACAAATTATAGGTTAATGAAGCAATCTTCTCTGAGATCATCCCTGTAGGGTTGCTCAGAATGACAGCTGAGGAGAAAAATCTAAGCCGTTTTAAACATCGGATTGGGGTTTCCAGTATGCATGTCACTTAGTAATGCACCTAGGGGAACTACAATTTGGTTTGTACATTATCAAGTATGCTTGTGAAGATCTAAAGGGCTTTTTTTTTAATTTCAAGAAGCACACAAATGTAAGTTCTCTAAATTCTCAATACTGAGTGCTACACACACATACACACATATGTATGTATTGCTACTATATATATAAATATATATACATATATATATGAAAAATGTTTTCTTCCTGTCTTTGTTTCCTCCTTCAGATGACAATCAGATATGACTGGCTTATTTACAGTTTTGTTGGAATAAAAATTTCCCTCAACATCAGCTTCCTAGTTCCTATATTGTAATTAAAGAACATGTATAAGATTAGGAAGTTCTAAAGAGAACAAAAACAATATTGTGAATTTTGTCAAAATCTTAATTAGCTACAATTAAGAATAAAATCTGGAAATAATCAAAACACAAAGTCATATGGCTATTTTGAGTAAAAATTAAATTTTTTCAAATAACAAAATATTTTGTCCTAAATTAGATAAAATTGTTAGGAAAAATTTATCCACATAAGTGCTTATTCTGAGAGACAGAACTTTCCAGAAATTCAATAATCTTGATTATAGGAGAGTTGGAGCTCTGAAATATTTTAAGAATTACTGAAAGAAAAAGTATTGTTATGCATTTCATCATATATATTTCATCATCATCTTATATTTCATCTAAGTTATAATCACATTTAAAAGGTGCCATCCTGTATATAGAATTTTGTGGCAGAGAACATTATTACAGCTCAGCATGCAGTGGGCCAAGATGTAATCCCGAGAGAGAGAGAGAGAGAGAGAGAGAGAGAGAGAGAGAGAGAGAGAGAGAAAGGCTATTTACAGTTTGTCTCTAAATAAATGGATAAACAGAAGGTGTGTTTGAATCCTTCATACTCAAAGAAAAACACATTTACTTTCACTCTATATACTTTATGGAGATGTTTGAAAATGGCTTTGCTTTTTTTTTTTTTTTTGGCAGAACTGGGGATTGAACTCAGGCCCTTGCACTTGCCAGGAAGTGCTTATTCCACTGAGCCATCTCCCTGGCCCTGAAAATGCCTTTGATCATTTTTTTCTTTCCTCATCTTTAGCTGAGATTCAATGACGATAAAAAAGGAAAATAAATTCAGATTAAGATTTTTTGACTCCTTAGTTTCTAATAGTATTAGAGCTGGGGAAGTATTCAATTGTGGGACAAATATAGGAAAGTTTTCTGGGGGACAATTATGGTGAATGATCTGAGACTAAAGTTGGTTGGAAGGGGTATATGCTAAGGAACTATTTAGACTTCCAAGACAGACTACTCTTAAAAACTTAATTCATAAATGGATTGATCTACACATTGTCAAGAAGATGAACAGAATTTAGCAAAACCAGAAAAACTAATCTGGACTAAATTTTAAGATGTAAAACAGGCACATCTTACCCTTGGTTGAACATGACTTTTATTTCGAGGCACTCTGAAACTGTTTATCCATTTATTTAAAGACAAATTCAAAAATTCCCTTTAAATATTTTATTAAATGTAAGACAATGAGTGACTACCTCATATGTAGTAGGATCTATTCTTACCGTTCTTTGGAACTCCACAAACTGAACATCTGGGACAAGATAAAAGGGGTAACTTTGTATTTTTATAACAATGTTTTAGCCTTTACTGAAACATCTATTGAACTTCAGTATCAAAACTGAAAGGAAATCTATAAGGTTTCAAATTCTTTTAAAAAACATGTTTTAAATAATTTTGTTGAGAAACAAATAGCAATGAGACAGTTTCAAAACTGATTAGTAGGACAGTTTCAATAATTAATACATTGCATATTGTTGTCTTCTTAGTGGTTATTCATTGTACAGGTTGCAGACATGATATCCTGTCCACAAACACTATTAGTACAATCTTTCTGTTCACTGAATTAAGAGAAAGTAGTTGTATATCTATCCTAACTATTTTGAATGTATAGATACAAAATGGTCCTTCATTTGTATCCCCTTCTTTGTTTAATTTTGCCAGAGATGGGTATTCAATTGTCATTTACATATTGTAGGTACATGAATTCAGCAAAATATTCCAATATAGCCCAGTAGTCCATAATAGTAGTGGGTTATCCATAGGACTGGCAATGAGGTTAAACTCAACTGCCTATGTTGTACGGTAATAATAATAAGCTTCTCTTCTGGAGGGTTAACAGCTTAAGTTTGCAGACCAAAAATTAGAGAAAAAGAAGGGCTGCAAGGACAGCCAACATTTTGGCCCTAGCCTTTCAAGGTCAGTTTGGACTCAGGACATAGGAGAACCAGCACTGTAACATCATGTAATTCAGTTGTGTCCCAAATTTTCTGATGAAGGAGATTACGGGGCCACAGAGGAAAGTGATCGATGATGTAGAGTGTGCCTAAGGAGAGTCACATGGAGAGAAAACATTCTGTCAGGCTTTTGCAGAGAGCAAACTGGTCAAGCAATGGCCATGACTTATCCATATGGCTGACACTGACAAAGGATCTACAAACTGCGGTACAGGGTTTCAGGATAAATCCTGACATGATTTGACTGACCTTGTCAGATCCAAAAGTTACATTTCTTGTTATATAGTCTTGCTTTATCTTAGTCTTAACCAACCATCCAGCAGAAAAGTATAAAAACGAAGTATAAAAAGGCCAAATATGCTGAGTTGTAAAAGGCTCAAGTCAACAACTTCTGACATTGCCTGTCCTATGGAAAAACTTTCAATGACCATTTATTTTCAAAACAATTCTATATAGTATGTAGTTTTTCTCAAAAAACATATAATTTCAGAAATAAATATTTCCTTGAAATTAGTAGAACAGTGTTTAAAACTGAAAACAAATGAAATGAATTTTAAATATTTATCTGGAGTTGTTATAAGCCTAAGATATATTGAAGCATCAATCACTCACCAATATACTTAAATACCAATTAAATCTAGTGATGTAACTCACTATAATTTCTGTAATTTTTTATCAGTAAATGGTACTTCTTTGCAAATGAGAACTTCAAAAAATGAACTTTGCTATGTATGCTGCATTTTATTCTGAAATATCTTTGCTTCTTAGTATATTGCTTGATTTTTTAAGCCAAAAATCTGTAAGACATAATTTAGAGTTATTCCATGTGAAGTGCACATATGGTTCATCAGCAAGTTATTTAACATAGACTAAAAATTAAGCTGCTTTTCCTTTGGTCCTTTTGCTGTTTGACATGGCTAACAAAAAGCATGATGTCATTATACGTCTCACCTCACCTTTGAACCATTTTTTGTTTTCAGGGTTTTGCCTTTATTCTTGATGCTCTCATGTTTGTTATTCCTCAACTTTATATTCACTTAACATATTCTATTTTCTTGGTTCCAGTAACTAATCTTTTCTTCCCAAATTTCCATTTGACATATCTTCATAATAAATTGTACTTATCTCATGATTGCTATTTCTTTCTTTTCTTCAGTAAACTTCTTTGCTTTTAACTACTTTTCAGTTTGTTCTCTTTTTTAATTGTAGCACTGTGAGTTGCACCCAGGGCCTTGACACTCAATGACATCCTCAGCCTTTTCTGTCCTCCTCCTTTTTCCTCCTCTTTCTCTCTCTCTTCTCCTTCTTTGTTCTCCTTCTCTTCGTGCTGATGCTTCCTCTTCTCCTCCTTTTATCTTCTTCTTCCTCTCCCTACTCTCTTCTGTCTCTACCTCTCAATGAGGTTTCTTTAAGTCACTTTATAGCTTTGGCTGGGCTCCTGCTGCCTAAGCTTCTTAGAAGGCCAGGGTCGCAGGCATGAGCCACCAAGCCTGGCTACAATGTGGTTCTGAATTTCTATTTCTTATGGTATAAAAACAACTATTTTATTTGTCGAGCCTACTTTTCATGATGTTAATGATACTCAGATGCTTGCTGATGTTTTATTGAGAACTTGTTTCTTGTTGAAGGTCAAAAATTCTGTGTCCCAAAACTCATGTACCTTATAGAAACCTAATAAAAGCATTCCTTCCCTGTGCATTGACAGTGACAAAACCGCAGACCTCTTAGGGTCTAAGACTTTGGCCATTTTCTCATTGTTGCCTAAGGACATATACCGTATCCCTCTTTTGGTATCTGTCAACATATAGGGGCAGTGGACCCTATATGCTATAATGCCTCTGTTTTTCTGAGTATTGAAGTGATTGGGTTCTAAAAGTGCTTTATCCTTCATGGGGTTGGTCAGCAGCCTCCCAGGGATGTGATGGTTCTGAAAGACATAACCTCCTAGCAGGATGACAGAATTTACTTTACAGTAACCCTGTGATGTGTGCTGTACCACTAGATAGGTAGATCAAGTTGGGAAGCCTAGATGGCAACTTGGACCAGAATTTATGATTATTTTATCAGTGATCTGAGATCTCAGAGCCTTGAATAAGGGCCCCCACGTTGGAAGTATGGGACAGGTAAAGCATGTATAGATTCCTAAGATGGTAAGGTACAGCTTTGTGATTTTTTAGGATTCCTGTAAGCCATCTATACTTCCCATGAGCATCTTACAACTACTATAGGACTTCTGCAAGCCTCTCTTTCCATTCATTAAACTACTTAAATAGAGATCCTCAAATCAACAGATATAGTATCTTTCAAGTTACTAATGGACTGAAACATCTTCCCATTTTAGTTTTCTGCTCTGTACAACTACATATCAGTCTCCCTTATAAAATAGGTACAAAACTCATCAGCAAAATATTAGCAAACTAACTCCAGTACTCCAGGAATATAATAAGGAAAGACTGTACACCATGGCTAATTATGATTTATCCCAGAGTATGTTTCAACATACAAATATCAATCAGAGCAGTATATCTGATTAACAGTAATGAACAAAATTGCAGAACTATCTCAATAAGTATATAAAATATCTTATAGAATCCAACATCTTGGGCCAGCCAGATAGCTCAGCAGATTAAAGCACCTGCTTAGGCAGATGCAGGGGCTAGGGTTCAATCCCCAGCCTGCCAGGCTGGCCCTGCCCCCAGGTCATGCTAAGACAATGACTTGGATTGGGTGTGGTGGCATGCGCCTGTAATCACAGAACTTGGGAGACTGAAAACAGAAGAATCACTACAAGTCTGATCTGTGTAGTGAGACCCTGTAGACCCTGTACTAAATACATTTTTTTAAAAAAAGAATCCAACATCTTTTCATGACAAATGTACTCAATAAATTAGGAATATTATAAAAACTTCTCAAGATAATAAAGGGCAACTCTATAAACCCACAGCTAAGATGATATCTAACAGGGACAGACTAAAAGCTTGTCTTTTCAGGTCAGGGACAAGACAAACATGTTTACTTTCACTACTTCTACTTCATCATTATACTGGAGGTCCTCCCCACTATAAATGGAAAATTGAATAAATTATTGAGATTGTAAAGTGTATCGAGAGAATTTTATTCACAGATGACATGATCTTGGACATACAAAATGCTAATATACCAAGAAATAAATAAAGAGCTTCAAAAAGGTACAAGAGTACAAGATGAATATACAAAAGTCAATTTGATTTCTATGCATTAACATTGATCCAGAAATAAAATTTCATGTATGATATCCTCAAAAGGTAAAAATACTTAGGGATAAAATTAACAAAAGAAGTAGGAGAAGCCAACTGTGGTAGCATGCACACTTGTAATCCTAGCACTCAAAGACTGAGTCAGGAGGATCTTGAGTTTGAGGCTAGCTTAACTATGTAAGAAAGCCATCTTCAAAATACCTAATGAAATCAAGAAAAAGAGGATTTTACACTGAAAACTATAAAGCATTGGATGATTGAAAGAAAAAAAATTAAATGCCTAATTGAAAAGTATTGTATTCACATATTAAAAGACAATGTTGTTTAACTGATTGATGCACTTATTTGACAGATTCATTGCACTCTGTCAAAATCACAGACTGCTTTTGTTATAAAAATTTGCAACCTAAGTCTACAATTTGTATTAAAATACAAGAGACACAGAATATTAAAAATGGTTTTGAAATAGAATAGCCAAATTGTATGTATCACTTTTTATTTTAAAGCACTAGTCTAAATTTAAGTGAATATTTTTTATTTTAAAAAATTGTATCCAGTGAGATGGCTCAGTGGTCTAAAGCACCTACTTAAAACAAGCTTAACAAAGCACAGGGACCGCGGTTCGATCCCCCAGCACCACATGCCAGCCAGCCCCACCCCCTGGTGGGCTGAGCTGGCCACACACACACACACACACACACACACACACACACACACACACATAAATAAATAAAATAAATAAATTAAAAAAATTGTATCCAGGTTTATTTCTTCATCTTCATCATGATCATCATCACCATAGTGATCGCTAATTGTAACTGGTATTAGCATTGCAATTATGATTTAATTACAAGGAATTTAACCAAACACATGGAACCTTGAATATAGATAACTGTTTTCATCTAATGGGTCATTAATATTTTGAGACAGTGTAATGTACTGTATGAGAGTTTCTCTTAAGTTTATTGGTACAATGTAGATACACACATGATCATATTCATTGTAGGAAATTTGTAACTATTTATGTCTTGATTCTTCTTTTCTCCAAGTCTCTTTTCTCCCTTTTACCCCTCTTCCCCTCCTTATTTACAAAACTTTGTCTTCGTTTTATCCTTCTTTATCATTTCTATTTTCCATTCTTTCCTTTCCTCCTTCTCCCTCACTAGCTCCTCTTTACATTTGAGGAATCTCTTCTGTTTTACAATATCTATTGTATATTGTGGTCCTTATTTATTCTTTTAGTTTCCATTCCAGGGAATCAAAATAATATTTACATATTTGTGTCCTATTTATTTCACATAAGATGGTGGTCTCAAGGTGCATCTACTTATCTAGAAATGTCTCAAGTTTCTCATTCTTTATGGCTTAGGAATATTCAATCATATAAAAGAAGCCATATTTTTTTTACCCATTCTTTAGTTGATAGGCATTTGGTTTGTTTCAAATATTTAGATATTACAAACTGCTTCTATAAAACAGGTGTACATGTATTACTATGGAATGATGGTTTTAATTCTCCTGGGAAGATACACAGAAGAGGAACAGCTGGGTACAATGGGACCTCTAATCCTAGATATTTTAGGAATCTCCACACGATTTCTACAGTGGTTGCCCAGTCTACACTCCCACCAACAGGGGGAAAGGGTTCCTTTTCTACATAGCCTGTTATTCATTGTTGATTTATTTCTTGATGATAGCCATTTTCTGTGGGATGAGATGGAATCTCGATGTTGTTTTACTTTGTATCTCTTAAATGACTAGTTATGTCAATGTATACTTATCTGCTGTTTATATTTCTTCATTTAAGAAGTGCTTATTCATTTCAGATGTCCATTTTTGGATCGGTTCTTTAAATTTGAGGATCTGATTTTTTTCAGTTATTTATGCATTCTGGATATTAGCCCTTTGCCTGAGGGATAATTGACTAAAATTTTTTCCCATTCTGTAAGTTGTCTTTTCACTCTGTTAGTCATTTATTTTACTGTCCTAAAGTTCTTTAATAAGATGGTGTCCCAGTTGTTCATCAATTGTAATATTACTCATGTGACTGGGTTTTTGTTCAAGAGATCTTTACCTACACCTATGTCTTCAAGAGTTCTGCCTATTCTCTCTTCCACAAAATTTAGTATTTCTATTTTAATATATAGATCTTTGATTCATTTCAATTTTAATTTAGTGCAAGGTGACAGACATGTGTCTAGTTCTTATCTTTGGCATTAGAAACTAGTTTGTCCAGAACCCTGCCACTAATGATGAAACTCTTGAATGAAGTTGGAAAAGAAGCAATACTCCCCAAATTATCCCTTGAAGCAAGTATTACCCTGATACCAAAACCAGAGAAGAAACCAAACAGAAAACAAAACTGGAGGCTAATCTCTCTGTGAACATTAATGTAAAAATCCTCAGTAAGATACTGTCAAGTAGAATACATAAAATCATCAAGCAGGTTATACACAATGACCAAGTAGAACTCAGATGCAGAGATGGTTCAACATACCAAAACCAATAAATGTAATACACTATTTCAACAGAGCCAAAGTCAAAAATCACATAATCATCTCAATAGAAGTAGAAAAAGCTTTTGACAATGTCAAACACTAATTCATGTTTTTTAAAAACCCTACAGAAAATTGAAATATATGCTTTTTATCTCAATAAGGAAAAAGCCATCAGTCAACATTATACTAAATGGTAAAAAACTGAAAACTTTCACTGTAAAATCAGGGACAAGACAAGGATGTCCTCTATCACCACTCCTATTCAATATATTTCTAAAAACATTAGCCAGAGGAATTAGACAAGAGAAAGAAGTAAAAGAAATAAGGATAGGAAAAGAAGTTAAATTATCATTATTTGCATGCACATGACAAGATACTTTACATAGAAAGCTCCAAAAGTGCCACCAAAATATTTGTGTACTTAATGACTAAATTCAGTAGCATATCTGGGTACAAAGTCAACAGTCAAATACCAATATCTTTCCTGTACACATACAACAAACTTATTGAGAGAGAAATTAGGGAAACCACACCTTTCACAATAGCATTTTAAAAAAAAAAACCCTTAGGAATCATTTTAACAAAAGAAATATAAGACCTATACATCGAAAGTTACAGTACTCTGAAAAAGGAGATTGAAGAGGATATAGAAAATCAAAACATATTCCTTGCTCATAGACAGGAAGAACCAACATAGTCAAAATAGCCATAATGCCAAAGCTGTTATACAAATTTATTGCAATTCTAACCAAAATACCATTAGCACATCTCTCAGAACTAGAGAAAATATTCTTAAAATTATTTGGAACCAAAAAAGTCCTAGAACCAAAAAAAAATGCTTGACTACAAAGGCAAGACAGGGGCATCACAATCTTTGACCTGAAGTTATACTACAAACTGCTGCAATAAAAAAGGCCTGGTGGGCTGGCCAGATAGCTCAGTGGACTAAAGCACCTGCTCAGGAAGATGAAGGGACCAGGGTTTGATCTCTGCATGCTGTGCCGGCCCCACCCCCTGGGCACGCTGAGACTGACAGATACTGGGCCTGGTGGCGCTCTTGTAATCTCAATGCTTGGGGGACTGAAAATAGGAGAATCACTATGAGTCCGATCTGTGTAGTGAGACCCCGTACACTCTGTATTAAATACTTAAAAATTAATTTTTAAAAAAACCGGCATGGGGGCTGGGAAGATGGCTTAGTAGAATAAGTACTTCCCTGGCAAGCACAAGGGCCTGAGTTCAATCCCCAGTTCCACCAAAAAAAAAAAAAAAAAAAAAAGAAAGAAAAAAGTAGATTGGCAGCCCAAGGGCCCGCCTAGCAAGCAGCACAAGGACCTGGGTTCAATTCCT
>NW_004524761.1:4599295-4605228 GCF_000260255.1 Octodon degus | reverse complement strand
TAAATAAATAAGTAAATAAATAAATAAATAAATGGCATGGTACTGGCAGACAACAAACAGACCTGAGGATTAGTGGAACAGATTAGAAGATGCAGAAACAACTCCAAACACACTCAGCCACTTTATGTTTGACAAAGGGGCCAAATACATTCACATAAGTGAATATTTTGATACACTGAATTTGTGACTATTTTTCTTTAATTTGTGCCACAACAAAGACATTAATGAACATTAATGTAAAAGTCCTCAATAAAATGCTGTTGATAAGATACTCCATTACAAATTTTTGAAGTCAAGCTCTATTCATTATGCCTTTCTTATACTTGTATTTGAATGAGTGTAAATTCTAAAATCATATCATGAATTTAAATTGGAAAGTGAGATCATATTAAGTCTTAGTTTGCATTCACCCTTTAGCACTATTGTTTGCTTCATAGTTATCTCATTCTAGGCCAGCTACTCAATAGCATAGCATAGCATAGCATAGCATAGCATAGCATAGCATAGCATAGCATAGCATAGCATAGCATAGCATAGCATCAAATCAACCTAACAATCTATGTGTATTCTGTAGAATATTCCAAAAGATAATTCATTCTAATAAGAATTTATAATAAATTCTGCAAACTACTGATATTAGCCATTTATTATTGTTAATTTACCATTTTGAAATAACATTATTGGAAATATAGCTTAAATAACACTCATTGATTTTAATATTAGAATATTTGCAAGTGCCAGGCCGCTGGTTATAATCTCAGCACCACATAACACATACACACACACATACACACACAATTATATCTATATCACTAATTTATTTCACTTTCTCACAACAATTAATATTTAATGTCCTTTCACTTTTCCATTTTAAGAACAAAGCAACCTATAAGTGACAATGAAGTTTTTAAAACACTTTTGTTTTAAACAATAAACTATTCAAAACTTGAAAAAATAGATTTAGGAATTTGAACTAAAAAAGATACTTGTATTCAAATTTCTTTTGAAAGATTTTTATTATCTGGTATGCATGCCTGTAATTCCAGCACTTGTGAGGCTGAGGCAGGAGGATAACTGTGAATTTCATGACAACCTGAGTTGAATAGTGAGTTCAAGACCACCCTAGACTATACAGACCCCATTACCAAAAATTAATTTTTTAAATCTTTTCTAAATAGTATTTAATGTTCACATCTATATATTACCAGGAAAGAGTTTAAGATGCTATTTAATTCCTTGAGTACTACCTTGTATATTTAAAATAGAAAAATATATATTATGCTCTGGGTCCAATGATCAATTATATATGTAATCATAATCTTTCAGAATGTTTAATAATCTTGACTGGAGAGAATAGTTTTTAGGTGGTCATTCTCTATATTATGAATTATTTTATATAGCTATACTTTAGGTAGTACAACATATTTTTTTCTAACAGTTTTCACAATTTGAGAGAATAATCTACAACATGAAATGTTGGTAGGGTACTCCTCTTGACTGCTATTTGATACCCATTTTTGTAACCTAATCACATTTCAGAAGATCTATATACATTGCTGCCTTTCTCCAGTATTTAAGGCTATGATTAATTCAGTATATGTAAACCATTCTTATTTTTCCACATGATTAATGATATCTATTTGACATTAGATATTCATTTTCCTTCAGATTTCTAAGTTAAATCAGTATCTTTCTTTGCAACTATCACTAAAGGATGACTAAGCATTTTGAAGGAACTAATAATATTTGAAAACAAACATTTCATCTATAACTATGTATGCAATTCAAGACAGAGGTTTTGGTCTATAGTAGTCTTCCTAAAATGATGGTTACCTCTTCAATTCCACGAGGCATAAAGAATGAATCATGAGGCCACAGTGTTCAAGTCCTTGCTCTGGCATGGTATATGACTTTAGGCTGGTTATTTTCACTCTCAATTCTTCAATTTCCTTATCTACAAAATGTGATTATCAAAGTGCCATGCCCACAGAGTTATTTGAGAGATACATTGAGTTAATTAATATAGTAAAATGCTTAGAATAATATCTGCTATACGGAGGCTTATCATCAACTGGAAAAAAGTGATTTAATACCCTTTTTTGATATGTAAAAATACAAAAACAATGTAGCTTGATTTTGTTATGAACAATGTAATTTAACTCTAATTATAATCTTGCTACTGTATTAGAAACAATTTTCTGTTTGCACAGATTTAGATTCCATTTACATAAAAAATACTTTATTATTTTCAGTTGATATTTTACTTCACCCCATATTGATATATATAGTATCTCTTCTGATTTACCTAAATCTGAAAAATATTTAAGTTGTTATTACTGTAATTACTATTACCTTTATAAAAATTAATAGAAATAGAATCAAAATAAATTTAATTCTGTAGCATATTATATTCTCATCTCTCCAAATTCTGTATTTAGGCTCAATTATGGTTATGGCACAATATGTGATATGACAATTATCTACTTCAATAAGGAGAAACATAATAATTTAAATGGATTAATTTGTTTACTTAAGTGGTATTCATTGAGTGGCTGCTACATTTCTTGCAAAAGTACTATCATCAGAATGTGAGACTATTGACATACTTTTAGAGTAAATTATTTAATTATTTAACATAAGTTACAACTAACATATTAATTAGATATTTAAAAGATATGTAAGGAAAGAAAATCCTAGAAAGATAAGTGCTCTATACTGAATATTCATGCCAAACAATAAATTGGTTGACTCTGTCTCTGTGGTATCAGTGGTACCTTATTGTAGCAGAGTATTCACAACACCTATATGCTTTGCTGAAATCAAATTTTTACACACATTTCTCATCTTCAACATATATGAGTAGTGCCCTAAGGCATCCTTTCTCACAGACTGAAATGCTTTAGATCATTGCCTCTTATTTTCAAACAAAGCAAGAATGGTCCAGGAATATGATACTTGGTAACATAGGATGAGTGTAGTAACGTCAATCTCTTACAAAATACAGATTATACTTCCCTAGGTAAAAAATGTAGCTTAAGACTCTATCATGTTTCTGTCTAAGACATTTTTACTCACCTAATTTTTATCTTGATATTACCCTGAAAATAGAAGTAGAAGTCCTATCATTCTCTGGGGTTTAGTATCTTATTGCTAAATTCCCTTTTATTTTCTCTCCATTTCTTAGAATTGGCTTCTAATATAGGTTCTAATATTACTAGCATTATTTATAAATTTAGTATATCTTCAAATTGTAAAAAACTTAATACAAAAGTAGATACATTTTTACCGAATTGTCTTATTTTCACACCAGTAAAGGAAAGTAAAACCTATTTAAAAATAATAAAATTTGACCCATGTGGTACAAAATATCTTAAATTTTTGCACCTTCATGTATTTATTACATTCTTGAAAATAAACCGATATAACTACCATGAACTCATGTCACTAAGAATGGATATTTTATAATAACTTACCACTCTTGGTTAGATAATGTACAAAAATATAAATTCTTTGAAGTTCACAGAGAGGGAGCGTGAGAGACACAGATATTCTTTTCTTCTGCGTGCTCACGATGAGTCTGATGAACAATAAATGAATGACATTATCACACAATAGTAAAAATGTCAGCGTTCCTTCTTTTAAAAATCTATAGTTTTAATTTAATTTAATTTTAAAAAGTAAAACAAACAAAAGCAAAAGCAAAGAGAAACATAGTAACATACAATACATATTGTACAGATTTTCAAAACGAGAATAGCAAATTAACGATGGTTGCATTTTTACCATCAAATCTGTTGCCCAGATTAACAGATATAGGTGTGCAAGACTGGACAAATAACTGAACATTAACACTTGCTTTTAATAAACCTTAATTTTTTTGTCTTTTGTACATTTTTATTTTTCAATTTATTTCAAAGACAGTATAAGATGATTGAGAAGGCGTTAGAAATGGTACACATTTAGAAGAAGAAGATGAGAGGATTCAATCATGGTTTTTGTATACATTTTTAAAAATGTTCATTTGAAACATTAAAAGTGCTTCGATTAAAAATGCTACACTAATTGCTCAATTGAGACGCAGGGTGGCGCTGCAGGCTAAGATTGTGAAAAAGCCCAAAGTCGCAAATGCCTTTGTGTCGCGAGAAGTCAGGGAAGCTTTGCAAGCAATGCGGAGTTATCAGCAGACTGGGAACATGGTATACTGTGCGTTTTAAGAATAAAAAATATTCAGTGACAATACCTTCAAAGGAGAAAACAGAAATCAGTGCAGTCTTTCTGTGAGTGCTACAAGGACTGAATAGAAGCACCTGGACTCCGACATGGAGAAGCCAAAGAGAATTCAACCAAAGAGGCAAGTAATGGCCTTAATTTTTATAATGGTCTTGATGCAGGTTGACTCGGAGCTTATTCGTTACTCTGTACAGGAGGAAACAGAGGGCGGTTCCGTCATTGCCCACCTCGCTGATGGCTTGGGCCTGGGAACTGGGGAACTGGCAGCCAGGTCGGCACAGGTATTGTCTGATGATTACAAGCAGCATTTGTTGCTGGATCCTCAGACTGGAGATTTGTTATTGAGGGAGACACTAGACCGGGAAGAGCTTTGTGGGCCTGCTGAACCGTGTCTGCTGCGTTTCCAGGTCTTCCTTGAAATGCCAGTGCAATTTTTTCAGGGAGAATTATGGATTCAGGACATTAATGACCACTCCCCAACGTTCATGGATGGGAACGTGCTCTTGAAAATACCTGAAAGCAGCCAACCAGGGACTGTATTTCCCCTGAAATCAGCCCAAGATTTGGATGTGGGCAGCAACGGGATTCAAACATACACAATCAGCCCTAATGATCATTTTCACGTTCTCACTCGAAATAACAGTAAGGGTATGAAGTTCCCAGACCTGGTACAGGACAAGCCGCTGGATCGGGAGGAGCAGGCTGAGTACAGCTTAATTCTCATGGCTCTGGATGGCGGGTCTCCATCGAGGTCTGGCACTGTCATGGTTCAAATCCTGATCCTGGATGTCAATGACAATGCTCCTGAATTTGTGCACACCCTATATGAGGTTCAGGTCCAGGAGAACTGCCCCTTAAATTCCCTCATCCTGACTGTCTCAGCTAGAGACAAGGATGCTGGACATTTTGGAAGTGTTTCCTATGGCTTGTTCCAGCCATCAGATGAAATTAAACGAACTTTCTCAATACATGAAGTCACGGGAGAAATTCGACTGCAAAAGAAACTGGATTATGAAAAAATTAAGTCTTTCCATGTGGAAATTGAGGCCACAGATGGAGGAGGCCTTTCTGGGAAAGGAACAGTAGTGATAGAGGTGGTGGACGTGAATGACAATGCCCCTGAACTGACCATAACCTCACTCACCACCTCCATCCCAGAAAATGCTCCTGAGAGCATTGTCTCTATTTTCCGCGTGGGAGACAGAGATTCTGGAGACAATGGGAAGATGATTTGTTCTATTCCAGACCATCTGCCTTTTGTCTTGAAACCAACATTTATGAATTTCTATAGCCTGGTAACAGAGAGCCCTCTGGACAGAGAGACTAGGGCTGAGTACAACATTACAATCACGGTTACCGACTTGGGGACACCCAGGCTCAAAACCCAGCACACCATAACAGTGCAGGTCTCTGATGTCAACGACAACGCCCCCACCTTCACCCAATCCTCCTACACCCTCTTCGTCCCAGAAAACAACAGCCCCGCCCTGCTCATAGGCACCATCAGCGCCACAGACAGAGACTCAGGCTCCAATGCCCAGGTCACCTACTCGCTGCTGCCGCCCCAACACCCGCAGCCGCAGCCGCAGCCGCAGCCGGACCCCGCCTCGCTCGTGTCCATCAACGCCGACACCGGGCAGCTGTTCGCGCTGCGGGCGCTGGACTACGAGGCCCTGCGCGCCTTCGAGTTCCGCGTGGGCGCC
>NW_004524761.1:4597423-4599195 GCF_000260255.1 Octodon degus | reverse complement strand
CAATCATAAATGAATACTTCTCAATTATAACCATCAATATAAATGGACACAATTCACCAATTACAAGAAATAGACTGGCACAGTGGATTAGGAAACAAAATCCAATACTATGCTGTATACAAGAAACACACTTAACTCATAAAGAAATTCATAGTCTGAAAGTTAAAGGGTGGAAAACAATACTAATCGCCCTAGCACCTCAGAAAAAAGCAAGGGTAGCAGTCCTATTCTCAGACAGTCTCAACTTCAACCAAAAATGATCAAATGAAATAAAGAAGGCCGCTATACACTGGTCAGAGGAAAAACTCAAGAGGAACAGGTAACACACATAAATATGCATGCACCAAACATGGGAGAACCCAACTATATAAGACAAACCTTAATGGACGTGAAAAATCTAATATTTAATACCACAATCTTAATAGGAGACCTTAACACTCCCTTATCCCTAAAAGATAGGTCAAGCAGACAAAAAATTTGCAAAAGAGTAGCAGAACTGAACCAGAGTTTGGGGAAAATGGACTTAGTGGACATATACAGAGAGTTCCACAAAGCACAGCTGAATACACATTTTTTTAGCTGCACATGGGTGATTTTCCAAAATAGGCCACATAATAGTCCATAGGTCATGCTTAAGTATATGCAAGAGAACAGAAATTATCCCGTGCATATTATCTGACCACAGTGCAATGAAAGTGGAAATAAATGAGAAAAGAAACAAGAAAAAACCCACAAAGATGTGGAAATTGAACAACATTCTAGTCAGCAACCAATGGGTCACAGAGGAATTTAAACAAGATATTGAACAATATCTACAATCCAATGAAAATTCAAGCACAGCTTATCAGAATTTATGGGATGTGATGAAAGCAGTTCTCAGAGGGAAATTTATAACTGTGAACTCACATATTAGGAAAACAGAACGGGAGCAAATAAACACCCTAATGTTGCACCTCCAACATCTAGAAAAGGAAGAGCAAACCAAATCCAAAGCCCAAAGATGGAAAGAAATCATAAAGATTAGAGCAGAAATTAATTCAATTAAGACAAAGAAAACAGTTTGAACAATTAACGCATCAAAAGCTGGTTCTTCGAAAGATTAAATAAAATTGATAAACCCCTAACTAACCTCATCAAAAAGAGGAAAGAAAAAAATTCAAATACAAGCAATAAGAAATGAAAAGGGTGTGTGGTGGTTTGTGTATAGTTGTCCCCCCAAAGCCTTAGGCAGTCTTGAGGAGGCTTCTGGAGTTTGTGATTGATTATTGTGGGTGTGGATGCTGTACTTGCCCTGGAGCAGGTAATTTTCATTACAATGTAAGGTGGGAAGAGAACCTAGCTTCTTGAGCTGCTGCTACCCTTCCCTTGTGCTCTTGCTCTTTGCTGCCACCAAGAAAGTTTGCTTTCTGCTCTGTGCTGCACTGTCTTGGATTCAGCTGAATATGGACTGAAACCTCCAGTAACTGTGAGCTAAATAAACTTTTGCTTCCTTCATTTTGAATGTCAGGTATTTGTCACAGCAATGAGAGAAGACTATGACAGGGTGTAATTGCCACAGACCCAGTGGAAATTCAGAATATTATCAATAGCTTCTTTGAGAATTTTTACTCACAGAGAAGAAATGCACAGATTCCTGGAAGGGTACAAATTACCAAACATAAATTAAGAAGATAAGCCAGGGAGACAGCTCAGTGGTATAAGCGCTTCCCTGGCAAGCGCAAGGGCCTGAGTTCAATCCCTGGTTCTGCAAAAAAAAAAAAAAAAAAAAAAAA
>NW_004524761.1:4584859-4589859 GCF_000260255.1 Octodon degus | reverse complement strand
TCATAGTAGCAATAACTTTAAAGGAAGAGTTATAATGTTTAAAAATTCCAAATTTCTAAGCTTTATGTCAAAGAGTTATAAAAATAAAGTTTTTATTAGATTATTTTAGATTTAAAATGCATGCTTGTGACACACCTGTAATCTCAGAATTCAGGACAATGAGGCAGGAGGATTACTGTGTGTTCCAGGTCACCCTGGGCTATATAGAAAGGTTAAGGCCAGCCTCTATTGCATAGTGTGAACTTGTTTCAAGAAAAAAAAACTACAAAAAATACATTATAATTTCTTGGGTGAGCAGTAACAAAATAAATTTAAAAACTAACTGAAGGGAGGGGGGCTGGGGAAATAGCTCAGTAGAATAAGCGCTTGCCTGGCAAGCGTAAGGGCCTGAGTTCAATCTCTGGTTCTGTAAAATAAAAAAAAAAGAAAAAATGGAAAAGTATAGATGGAAAATATCAGCCATTGCATTCATTATAAGTAGACTAAATAATTCAATTAGCCAAAATTATGAGATTAGATTTAAGGAAAAGCAAAATGCACGCTATCAAATAAGTGTATGTGTGAATGTGTGTGTGTGTATAAGGGACAGAAACAGATGAAAGACATAACAGAAATATTGAATGTTAGAAAGTAAGATAAGTTGTATAATACAAACTTTAGCCAAAATACTCCTAGTATGGTTATATTTATGTAACACAAAGGAGACATTAAGAAAAGATACATTGCTAGTGAAAACAGAGATGTTTTATAATGATTGAAAGGTAAATACAATCACAAATGTGAGTTAACAATTGAATACTTCTCCATAAAATAACCACTGAGCATAAAAACACAAGCTGGTAGAGTACAGATGCAAACTAGACAAGTTACATTTATATTGGAAGACTTGCTACTGTAGTCCAAATTCCTGATCGAATAAAATGGAACACACATGCATGCACAAACACATACAAGACTATTAAAGAACTAGAAAACATAGACAGCTTATTCACTTAATTTTTGTTTTGTGGTACTGGGGTTTGAACTCAGGATCTTCCGCTTGCCAGGCAAGCACTTATTCTACTGAGCTATCTCCCCGGCCCCATAGACAGCTTATTCAAATAAGTTGACATAGCACTAGGGAGGTTGAGACCAGGAGGATCACTAGGAGTGCAAACTGTGTAGCAAGACCCCTTATTATAAAATAAAATACAAATATGCAAACATAATTTGCAGATATATATCAAAGAAAAAATATCAAAGGTGGAGTTTATTTTAACAGTATATGCTAGTGCAATTGAAATTTTATCAGTGTAACTCACAGTATCAATAGATACGGGAGAAAAATAATGTGATTACCTCAACAGGGACAGAAGTCATTTGATAAAATTCAGCACATATTAATGACAGAATTATATACAATTGAAAATGGAAAGAATTTTTAAGCATCTTTAAAAACTGATAGTAAACATTATGAATGCTGCCCCACCTATGTAGTGAGACCCTGTACTAAATACATTTGGAAAAAAGTCTTTCTTCACTTGACTCAAAGAAAGAGCTAGAAGACTAACACCATTCTGTTATCCTTTGCCCAAATAAAAGATTTTAGCTTTGTCAAAAAAAACCCATTATGAATGCTAAATTATTAAAAACTTTCCCCTCCCCAGGAGAAGTATGAGACACCCATCCTTTCTACTTTGATTCAGTATTTTATTACTGATTCTAACCAGTGGGGAAAATACAAAACAGTAATAGGCACAATGATAGGAAGGGAAGAAATAAACTTCTTTTCCAAAAAGATAAAATAATGAATCATTACAAATTTCGCAGCTTCTTTGTGAAAATTGGTCATCTGAGTATAAAGTTTACATAGAAATTGAAAGAGACAATAACACTCAAGCAATTTTGAAGGAAAAAGAACAAAATTGGAGATACCACACCAAGAGCATGACTCATGAGAGAAAGAACTGATAAAAGAATTCCATTAAAAATTTCTACTCTTTAAAAGATTCTAGGGGCCAGGGAGATAGCTCAGTAGAATAAGCGTTTGACTGACAATCATGAGGGCCTGAGTTCAATCCCCAGTCTGTTAAAAAAAAAAAAAAAAAAAAGCACTTACCTGGCAAGCACAAGGGCCTGAGTTCAATCCCTGGTTCTGCCAATAAAATAAAAGATTCTACAGTGCTGGCCCCACCCTGGGGGTGTGCTGAGACAGCAGTTGAGACTGTGTGTGGCAGAGTAAGCCTGTAATCCCAGCTCTTGGGAGGCTGTAAACAGGCTGATCACTATGAATCCGATCTAGTAGTGAGACCCTGAACACCCTCTAGACCCTTCCCTAAAAATAAAAAAATAAAATAAAATAAAAGATTCTACAAAGAGAATGAAAAAATAAGCCATAGCCTAGGAAAATATTTGCAAAAATATATTTGATAAAACATTCTTATGTAAAATATTACATACAAAGACTAAAAATGTAATAATACAAAACCACATGTAATAATGGACCAAAGACCTTAACAAACACCTTCTAAAGAATAAGTAGAGACTGAAAATAAACACATCAGAAGATGCTTCACATCATATGTAACGAGGAAAATACAAATTAAATGAAAATAAGATGCCACTACACAACTATTAGAATAGCTAACCTGGAAAACACTGACAACACGAAAAGCTGATGAGAATGTATAGCAACAGGAACTCTATTTCAGTGATGGTTGGAAAGAAAAATGGTACTGTTACTTTGAAAGAAAGTTTGGCATTTCATACGAAACTAAACACTCACTGCATAATTGGGAATCATATTCCTTAGTATTGAGGAAAAGGAGCGGAAAATGGTCTCCATGTAAAAACTTTCACAGAGAGGTTATAGCAGCTTTATTCAGAACCATTAAAATGTGGAAATAACCAAAATGAGCTTCAACAAGTGAATGGGCAAACAAAAGGTTAAACAGACAGATGGTCTTATTATGCCAAAAAGAAATTAATGGTCAACACACGAAAAGTCATCGGTAAACTATTTTCCTGTGAAAGAGGGCAAAATGTGAAAAGACTTCATGCTATATGATTTGAGAACATGTCAATGTTTTCTAGAGATTTTGGAATAGGGGAGGAGGTATAAATAGAGCATAGAAAATTTTAGTGCACTGAAAACTTTCTGATAGTATTTTGAAGGCAGTACATGTCATCATAAATTTTCAAACTGATAGAATGCACAGGACCAAGAGTGAACCCTAATTCAAACTTCAGCTTTAGTGATAAAGGTGTGTTAGAGTTTGTTCATCAGTTATATGAAATGGTGGGGGAGGCTAGTAATATGAAGAGTTGTGCATGTGTGGGAAGATACAAGGGAAATTTCTATAATTCTGATCGTTTTTTCTTTGATTCTAAAACTATTCTGGGGGCCGGGGAGATGGCTCAGTAGGATAAGTGCTTGACTGGCAAGCACAAGGATCTGAGTTCAATCCCTGGTTCTGAAAAAAAACAAAAACAAAAAAAAAACCTATTCTATAAAATAATCTTTTTAATGAAGAACTACATCTCAAAAATAAAACCCAAGATAAAATAAAGCCATTAAAGCTATAGTAATTAAGAAAATGTATTTCAGCATAAGCAAAAATGAAGATGTAATACTTCAGTAGACAATCACAGTGATGACACTTCAAAAATAATATATCATCTTCTCAAAACATGCGACACAGGCACTTGGGGAAAATTTGGCTTTAATCATATTAATTCAAAAATATTTTAAACTGACAATGACTTTACATATAAAAAGAATAAATAACTTAAAATATTTCATATAAGAATTTTTTGACATTGATGTATGCAAAAACTTAAATAGAATACAAAAAATGATCATCTAAATGGGAAAATATTGGCAAATCAGAAGAAAATTGGAAAGTATCATTGATCAAAAACAACATATTAGGGGCCAGATAGATTGGTCAGTAGGCTAAAGCTCCTGCTTATGGAGAGTGCAGGAATCAGAGTTCGATCCCTATAACCACAGGCCATGCCAGCCCCATCCTCAGGGTGCACTGAGAAGGTGATTGAGATTGGGCGTGGTGGCTTGCACCTATAATCCTAGTGCTTCAGAGGCTGAAAACAGGAGGATCACTGTGAGTCCAATCAATGTAAGGAGATCCTGTGCACCCTGTACTAAATAAAAAAATACATATATTAGGGTCAGAATACCCAAGCCAAGTGAGAAAAAATACATAAAAAATATATTAGGGTAAGAATACCCAAGCCAAGTGAGAAAAAGAAAAGATGACAACAGAATTCAGGACTGTCCTTATCTTTTGATAGGAGGGTAGTAACAAAATAATGATAGAGAGATGTTTCTGAGTTGGGTGTCATTTTTTTTTGTAATATGGATACTGTGCATATAGGAGGGTATTAGCTTTGTGGAAATGCATCTATACCTGCAATTATTATTAGTGCCCTTTTCTGGATGCCTGCTATATTTGCAATGAAAATTGTTCTTCAAATTTTTTTAGGCAATCTCCCTCATGAACATAGATGCAAAAATCCTCAATAAAATCTTAGCAAATAGGATACAGCAAATCATCAAGAAGATTATACAACCTAGCCAGGTAGGAGTCATCCCAGGGATGCAAGGATGGTTCAGTATACACAAATCTATACATGTAATACACTACATCAATAGAGCCAAATCTAAAACCCACATGATCATCTCAATTGATGTACCAAAGGCTTTTGATAATGTCCGACACTCATTCATGTTCAAAGTACTACAGAAAATTGGAATAGATGCCCTCTGTCTCAATGTGATAAAAGCCTTCTATGATAACCCAATGGCTAACATAATTCTAAAAGGGTAAAAACTGAAATCTTTCACTCTCAAATCTTGTACAAGACACGGATGTCCTCTGTCACCACGCCAATATAGTTCTGGAATCATTAGCTAGAGCCATCAGACAAGAGAAAGAAATAAAAGGAATAAGAATAGGTAAAGAAGTTAAATTATCATTATTTGCAGATGACATGATACTTTA
>NW_004524761.1:4578919-4584759 GCF_000260255.1 Octodon degus | reverse complement strand
GTCGGCCAGCGTCACGCTGCACGTGCTGCTGGTGGACGGCTTCTCGCAGCCCTACCTGCCGGCGGCCGAGGCGGCGCCCGAGCGCGCGCAGCCCGCCTCGCTCACCGCGCACCTGGTGGTGGCGCTGGCCGCCGTGTCGTCGCTCTTCCTGCTGTCGCTGCTGCTCTTCGTGGCGCTCAGGCTGTGCAGGAGGAGCGGGCCGGCCGCGCTGGGGGTGTGCTCGGCGGCGCCCGAGGGCCCCTTCCCTGCCCACCTGGTGGACGTCAGCGGCACGGGGACGCTGTCGCACTCCTACCAGTATGAGGTGTGTCTCTCTGGAGACTCTGGGACTGGTGAGTTCAAATTCCTGAAGCCGCTATTCCCCAACCTCGTGGGTCTGGACCCTGGTAGAGAAGTTAGAGAGGATCCTAACTGCAGGAACAGCTCTGTGTTCAGTTAAGTTTTGTATTTATTCAGTAAATCTCATTAATTTGGGCCAAATTCACCTTGAAATTTGTTTGCCTTCAAAAATGGTTTTCTAATGTAAATTTTCAATTTACAATATTCAAAATTTATTCTTGTTTCTGAGAGCCCTGAACTTGTTCCCTCCTTTTTAGTATTGTATTTAGCACTTTTATCAGTACTGCGTATGGAGGGGGTTTTTCACAATGTTTTACATTCCCTGAGTGAATAATCTTTCCACAAGTATGAATTCTTTAAGTAGTGAAAAAAATTATAACTGAGCACTTAAAGATCAGGCATTCTTGGCCTACCTGTGCAAAATAATGAATCCCAGGCCAGCCAAGACTATGTGGGAAGACTCACAAATTATATTTTTTATCATCTTAAGGCATTTTATCGAAATATTTTAAATGTTTAGCATGAAGTGCTAAATTTCTGTTTCTTAGTACTTGTTTAACAAGTTTCATCTTTTCATGACTACATTGTTTAAAACTCTTCATTTTATTTTATTGATACTGAGGTTTCAACCCAGGGCCTCTTGCATGTTAAGCATTTGTTCTACCCCTGAGCTACACTGCAGCTGAAACTTTTTGTAGTTACCATGACATTTCTGTTTGTCTATACTATAGAATTAATTCCCCTGAAGAACTAGAAGCATAAAAGTTAGTACATTCCTTTGCCTTGCATTGTAAGTAAACATGTGTTTCACTAAAATATTAGTGCATTAAAATTGCGATGTATTTCTATTGTATGTACCACACATATGCTAGAGGTTATCTGTTATTCAGGTTCTACATTTCTTTTTTCTTTTTTTTTTTTTTTTTTTTTTTTTTGCAGAACCGGGGATTGAACTCAGGCCCTTGTGCTTGCCAGGGAAGTTCTTACCCCACTGAGCCATATCCCCAGCCCCTAGTTTCTACATTTCTAGCACATTTTATTCCATAAAACTTATTGTTAAGTTTTAAAAAATATTTCTCTTTTACAAGTGATAAAGAGATCAGCTTATTTAATTTGCTATCCCTTTCAGTGAAACTAGTATGAGCCTGAGGGAATAGCTCAGTGGCAGAAGAAGCATGCACAAAGACCCTGAATTCAGCTCAATAAGAAACCCAAAACAAAACAAAACCCCATTATATCACTTTCTGTACCACAAGAGTAACTTCATAATCTGAAGTGAATCCTAAATTCCTCCAAAGAATTTGGGACTCTTAGGATATCATGTATTTTTTTAATCCTTTCTCCCTATAAACAGAAGTCTAATTGTAGTGTTTTTGATTTTCAGGTTGGGCTGAGTAAGGTTTGGTTTTGTAGAGCTGGGACATGCCTAGGCTCTCAGGCATGCTATCCGTGTGCTTTAGTATTATGCCCCATCCTCAACCATAAGTGTAGTTTATTGTGTGTGTTTTCTTTGGTCTTTCTGAAGCTTCTCCCTGACTTTCAAAGGAGTCCATAATTTTTTCTAAATGTTGGAAATCCTGTTTCATTAGGAATATAAGTTAATCTTGGATTTTTTCACTTTATGTTACTTTTTAGATATAAATCCTTATCCAAAAAATGTTTGTTTGATATTTAATCCTCTTGTTTTGCTCTTTAGTGTAACCTTCAGTTATTTTGAGTTAACTTAATTTTGCAATAACACAAGTTTGTATGAACTATATATTGTTTTTTTTCTTTAATAGTTTGGCACAATACTGAATTTACCTTAATTAAATTATTTATGCTCAATAAACCACATATGATGATTATGTGATTTCTAACTAGTTATATATGGATATAACTACAGGACAACTTCATTGAACTTTTGACAGTATAGGAGTAGCTGAAGAGCTTGCATTTTAATCTCATATGTTTACTTTTAAGTCTGAAGAATTCTTCTATTTCCCACTGAATTATTCCCTGATTTCCCCCCTTAATTTTTTTAGCATAGAATGAAATAAAAATGAAAATTATTGGCCAGTTGTTATTCTCAATTATAATTTTGGTTTTTGTCCAGTATAAATATTTAAGTGAAGGAAAAGTTAATAGTGAAAACAATTAAACACAAACAATGACATAAATTATGTAGCCAATTCTTATGATGTCTCCATTTATAATTAGCTATTAACATAGAGCTTTTATGTATAAGAAATCTGGATACAACAATATATTTCAGCATCATGAAGGTTCAAGTTCACTGGATTTGTTTATGCTAGGAAAGTCTAATTTGCATAATCATCCAAAGAAGATTGGCCAAATAGATACCAGAATGTATCTCATCCTTATATGTGTTCATATATTATGGGTAATTTCTTAGCAGCTAAGAGCTACCACCATACTGTATAATAGATTAATATTTTAAAATTCAGTAGTAAACATGACACAAGTAATTTTCACACAAGGTATTTCCTGTGGGAATAAGCCAGTTCTATTTTCACAGAATAAAAATAGAGAATGTGGATGGTGAGATAGCTCAGTGGACTAAGCACCTGCTTAGGCAAGAGCAAGGACTGGGGTTCGATCCCCAGCACCACATGCCATGGGGGCCCTGCCCCCACGTGCACTGAGACAGGGCATGGTGGTGCATGCCTGTAATCCCAGAGGTAGGGAGGCTGAAAACAGGAGGATCACTGTGAGTCCAAGCTGCGTAGTGAGACCCTGAACTAAATACATAAAAAAATTGAGACAGAAGCCCAAATATGTCCATAAGAACATTCATTTCAACATACTTTTTCCCAGATACTAATACAGTGTGGTGTTGGTGGTATAAGGGTGAGCATAGCTGCCTTCCAAATACTTCTAATATATGTGCATCTTCTACAACATTTTAACTGTTCTTTTTAGGCCCAGCAGGTAATAGACTTAACACATGCCATCTGAGGAGCAGACTTCTACTGGAGGCATTGTGAGTGCATATCCTGCTAAGATTTCTTCTTATGATCAAAAGTCACAAAATACACATTTAAAGTAAGAAGTTAAAATTAATTTATGTATTTGCTGGAGTTCAGCTTCTACATTAGATAGATTATCTGACAGGAGAAAGGAACCCTAAATACTGGCTGAATATCTCCTTAACAGAACACCAAGCAGATGATAATAAGAACTATGTGAGTCAAGATTTCTGAGAAGGAAAATCCTCTAGGATAAGAATAGAGACCGAAGTCAGTTTTACTCCAAGGATATTTCCAAAATCTGAAAATAATAATAGGCTTTTGACAAAACTGAATAACTTTGGTAGCTTTGTTAGACAGAACAACTAAAGTGCAGTAGCTATTTCCCCTTCAAGGGAAATAGCTAATTCTGACCAGCCCAGAGAACACTGAAACATTGTGAAAAATTTGTAACAATAAAAGAGAGTAAAGTTTGTCTTGCTATGTAAAGATTGCTGCTTGGGACATGCCACTGGAAGGACTATAGTGAATATACCAAGTTCTCATTTGAATATTCTGCAGAGCTCAGTGCTTATCAGGACTGCAAGGGACCTTGACTAAGCACAAAGTCTTTGTTAGGACAAAGGTGATTTGATTAGATAGTGCCCCTAAAGCTAATAGAGGGAAAGAAGAACTCTCCCTTAAAGAAGATAATGTCTTAATCGTGGGTAGCTTTTTACATAATATCTAGCATTCGGTAAAAATAAAAATACTAGGCTCATGCACACAAACTAGAGGATATGAATAAAACTGCAGAAATCATAGCACAAATGATCTATAGATGACCTATTGATCCAGATACAATTAGCTATCAAAGATGTTGAAATAAACATGACAGTAAGTAAAAAATAAGGAATAATAGATGAAAAAGATCATTACACCTGAATATTTAAATTGTAAAATGGAAAATAATTGTACAACTGAAAAATATTCTATCTGACATAAAACTATACAAATGATTAATGTCATAAATGTAAAGATATGTAAGATTAGTGGATAAAAGACAGGTCAATGTAACAATCCAATGTGAAACACAGGAAAAATAATGAAAAATATAAAAAAGGAAATCGGTGTCATGTAGAATATAACCAAATCTCTAACACATATGTGCCTGTAATTGTAGAAAGATAATGTTGCAGGCAGCTGAGTTAGACAGAAATACTATAGGCAGTCAGACAGGGCCAGGCCCTCAAGGAGACAAGATGGAAGACAAGGTGACTTTGCAACTTGGAAGAGACAGACACTCCCATATGGGCCACACCTGAAGACCAAGACAAAAAGAGGAAGCACAGCTACATACTTCCCTAGGGATGGGCATTAGGGATTGATATTCTGAATAGTATCAATCAACTTGAAAGAGCCCAAATGAGTCACTAGCCCAACCCCCAACAGGAAGAGACCCTGTTCCATATTCATGCCTGCTTGCTATGTGACTCGCTTTCCCATTTGATACTGGATTTAATCAGTTTTACCTGAGCAATGGTGCCTGTAATCTCATTGGTTGACCATAGTCCCATCTCATGCCCAACTAAACAAGTTCCCATGTCTTCTCCACCACCTTAGACCTGCCTCACCACATGGTTTTCCTCTACAAAAGTCCCTGCAAGAGACAACTTCCTGGGGGGAACTACCCGCTCAGCCCCCGCTCCTGTCCCTCTCTCAGGACAGGAGCTCTCTTTCTCTCAATAAATATATTCTGCTCATAACCTCTGTTTGTTCCTAAAATTCATTCTTTGGCTTTAGAGAACACAAACGCATGCAGGTCAGGTCCAGAGATCATTATTCTCTATGTCATTTGGAGGTTCCTTATATGGTTTGGAGGTCACCCACCCGAGACCAGTTTTTCTCCCTGTATCAATAACAGCAAATAAAAGTGGGTATAAGTGATATTTGAAGTGATAATGACCAATAATTTTCCAAAATAGGCAACGTTTTTAACCCTTAAATATGAGCAATGAAACCTAACAGAAAAATGAAAAATAATGTTACCATATAAAAGACTCCAAGACAAAAGCCAAAGAGGAGAAGTCTTAAAAGTAGTAATCTAAATGATATTACTTGACGAACTGAATTAGCAAAAATAATGAGCATTTTTATTATCAATATAATATTAAGGAGCAATGTTTAGAAAATATAAAGGAGTAATGTTTTGAAAGTATTGAAAGAAAGTAATTGCCAGACTATAATTCTGTTCATCAAACATATCCTTCAAAAATGAATTTATCAGAAAAACAAAAACTAAAAGAATTAATCAATCACACCTGCACCAAAAGAAATGTTTCATGGAATTCATTAGTCAGAAAAAGAGCCCTAATAGGATTACAGAACTTCAAGAAGAAATGAAAAGTAACTGAAGTGTAAATGTAAATTAATATTGACAAAATACTGATTATAGAGTGCCTCCCCCACCCCGCCCGCCCAGTAGGATTTTCTGCCGAGTTCCGGGAGCCCCCAGACCCAGTCCTAGCCCAGGTCCGGTGAGTGTGCGGAGAG
>NW_004524761.1:4572281-4578819 GCF_000260255.1 Octodon degus | reverse complement strand
GATGCAAGGATGGTTCAGTATACACAAATCTATACATGTAATACACTACATCAATAGAGCCAAATCTAAAACCCACATGATCATCTCAATTGATGCACCAAAGGCTTTTGATAATGTCCGACACTCATTCATGTTCAAAGTACTACAGAAAATTGGAATAGATGCCCTCTGTCTCAATGTGATAAAAGCCTTCTATGATAACCCAATGGCTAACATAATTCTAAAAGGGTAAAAACTGAAATCTTTCACTCTCAAATCTTGTACAAGACACGGATGTCCTCTGTCACCACGCCAATATAGTTCTGGAATCATTAGCTAGAGCCATCAGACAAGAGAAAGAAATAAAAGGAATAAGAATAGGTAAAGAAGTTAAATTATCATTATTTGCAGATGACATGATACTTTACCTGGAAGACCCAAAAAACTGCAACAGCAAGCTAATAGAATTGGTACAGAAATTCAGTAGTCTAGCAAGTTACAAAGTCAATACCCAAAAGTCAATAGCATTCCTCTACACAGATCACAAACACACTGAGAGGGAAATTAGAGAAACAATACATTTTACAATAGCATCACAGAAAATGAAGTACCTTGGAATTCATCTAAAGAAGTCAAAGATCTTTTCAAGTAAAATTATAGTAATCTGAAAAAAAAGAGAATGTAGAGGATTTCAGAAAATGGAAAGATATTCCCTGCTCCTGGATAGGAAGAACCAACATTGTGAAGATGGACATACTCCCAAAATTGCTGTATAGATTTAATGCAATCCCTACCAAACTACAAACAAAATACCTCACAGAGCTAGAGAAATCATTCCCAAAATTTATTTGGAACCAGAAAAATCCTAAAATAGCAAAGGCAATCCTGAGCAACAAAGACAAGGCAGGAGGCATTAAAGTTCCTGACTTGAAATTTTAGTACAAAGCTACTGTGATAAAATCAGCATGGTACAGTCAAAAAAATAGACCTGAGAATCAATGGAATAGATTAGAAGATGCAGAGGCCTCTACAAACATACTCAGCCACCTGATCTTTGTCAAAGGGGCCAAACATGCCTACTGGAAGAAAGATAGCCTCTTAAAAAATGGTGCTGGAAAAACTGGCTCTCTACATGCTGAAAACTATAACTTGACCCAAGTCTGTCACCATGCACTAAGCTAAAGTCAAAATGGATTAAAGATCTAAATATTAAAACAGAAACAATAAGTGTCCTGGAAGAGAAAATAGGAGGAACTCTTGAAGACATAGGAGTAGGCAAAGACTTCATGAACAGAAATGAAATTGCACCAGTAATACTTGAAAGAATTAACAACTAAGACCTTCTCCTGTTGAGAAGTTTTTGCACGGGAAAAGAAATTACCAACAAAGTGAAAAGATAACCCACAGATTGGGAAAAAATCTTAACTAATAAGCACTCAGACAAAGGTCTGCTCTCTAGAATTTATAAAGAACTAAAAAATATTAAGGCCCCAAAATTTAAAAACCCAATCCAGAAATGGGCATCTGAGATGAACACAGACTTCTCAGAGGATGAAATTAAAGAAGCGAATTATGAAAAAATGCTCCACATCATTAGCCATCTGTGTAATACAAATTTAAAACAACACTGAGATAATATCTCATCCCAGAAAGAATGGCTATCATAAAGAATTCCACCAACAATAAATGTCGGAAAGGTTGAAAATGTAGGGAAAAAGGAACCCTTCTCCACTGCTGGTGGGAATGTAGACTGGTGCAACCATTATGGAAATCAGTGTGGAGACTCCTTAAAAAACTAGTACTGGAAATCCCTCTCAAAGCATCTATCCCCTACTGGGAATTTTCCCAGAGGAACTGAGAACATCATATCATAATGATATATGTGTCCCTATGTTTATAGCAGCACAATTTGTGATAGCCAAATCTTGGAAACAACCAAGATGCCCGTCACCTGAGGAATGGATGAAAAGATGTGGTATTTTTATACAATGCAGTATTACTCAGTTATAAAGAATGAGAAACTCAAAGCCTTTATTTTTAAGTGGATGCCACTTGAAGATATACTCATAAGTGAAATAAACCAGACCCACATGTGTAACCATCATATAGTCTTCCTAGTATAAGTACTCAAAAGAAGAAATACAAATAGAAAGGTACAACACAATTAAAAGGAAAGCGAGAACTTCAGGATTAGAAAACCAGGAGAGGGTAAGGAGATAAACTAGGAAACATGACAGTGGCAAAGCCATACATTTATATGCACAAAATGGGTAAACTAATGATCCTGAGAATCTTCAGCATGTTTTTGAAACTAGCAGTTAATTGGTAGGATTCTCACCCTGACTATCTATTTATGCTGATACCTGTGAAGTAAGCAACTGCACTGAAGTTAGCAGTGTGTAATGGTAGGGTCATGCGTGGAATGCCTTTCATTCTGGTCTTTTAAATACGTACTGCTTGTCATGACATACCAATTACTGCCATACTGTCTATCAAGTAAATGTTTGGGTTTTTTAAAGGGTAATTAATGAAAACAAGGGACAAGAAAAATAAAAGTCACAGGACTGTGTTGCTACAAGGCTGTATATGGATAAATTTCTAAATTTCTGTGTAAATATGTGTAACTCTATTTCTTTTTTAAATTTTTTAATATTTTTAATTTTTTTCTTCATATTCTGGAGGGACTTAAAGTTTAACCTATCAATACTTGATGGAAAATACCTGTTCCATGTTATGTCTAAGATGTTTGATATTCAGACAAATAGTGTGGTTATTTAACCTTAACTGCCTATGTTATAGGGCAATAATAAGCTTCTCTTCTGGAGGGTTAACAATCTAAGTTTGCAGACCAAAAATCAGACAAAAAGAAGGGTTTCACGTAGAGCCAACATTTTGGCCCTAGCCATTCAATGTCAGTAAAGACTCAGGACATAGGAGAACTTCTACTGTAACATCATGTAACTCAGTTGTGTCCCAAATCTTCTGATCAAGGTGATTATGGGGCCACAGAGGAAAGTGATCAAGGATGTAGAGTGTGCCTAAGGAGCATCACATGGATAGAAAACATTCTCTCAGACTTTCACAGAGAACAACTTGGTCAAACAATGGCTGTGACTCATCCACATGGCTGACACTGACAAAGGATCTACAAACTGCGGTACAGGGTTTCAGGATAAATCCTGAGCGGATTTAACTGACCTTATCAGATCCAAAAGTTACATTTCTTGTTATATAGGTCTTCCTTTATCTTAGTCTTAACCACCCAGCAGAAAAGTATGAAAATGAAGTATAAAAAGTAAAGCCATGTTAATATGCTGAGCTGTAAAAGGCTCAAGTCAACAACTTCTGACATTCCCAGTCTTACAGAAAATCTATTACTATTATGGACTACTGCACTATATTGGAATATTTTGCAGTATTCACACACCTACAATATTTAAATGACAATGGAATGCAATGGAATGCCCTTCTCTGATAAAACTAACCAAAAAAGGGACTACAAATAAACGACCATTTTGTATCTGTATACTCAAAATAGTTAGGATAGATATACAGCTGCATTCTCTTAAATAGAGAGATTTGTTCTAACAGTGTTTGTGGTCAGGATATCATGTCTGCATCCAGTACAATAAATAACCACTAAAATAACAATATGCAATGTATTAATTATGTGTTTAAAACTGTGCTAGTAATTTGTTTTGAAACTGTCTCATTGCTATTTGTTTCTCAATAAAATTATTTTTAAAAAAACAAAATGGTTAAGGGTTAAGATCCTGAGAATCTCCATTAGGTTTTTTAAACTAGCAGTGAATTGATAGGATTCTCACTCTGGCTAAGTATATAAGCTGATACCTGTGAACTAAGTAACTGCACTGAAGGTAGCAATGTGTAATTCTAGAGCCACGCTTGAAATCCCTGTCATTCTAGACTTCTAAAAGAGTACCACTTCTAAGGTCATATCAATTACTGCTACACTCTCTCTCTCAAGTGAATGTTTGTTTTTTAAAAAGGTAATAAATGAAAACAAAAGACAAGAAAAAATGTCATAGGACTGTCCTAATACAATGTTGTATATGTTTAGATTTCTAAATTTCTGTGTAGGAAGACCACCAGTAGGGTGAGCAGGAAAAGCAGGCTATAGTGTGAAGCTGGGCTGGTGGTGGAGACTTAGGATGGCTTCACAGAGTATTACATGTGCCCGCAAGGAACGGAGGTCACGGGGCTGTGTAGAGTGGCTCGGCTACCCACACAGTTTCTTGAGGGGCGAGACAGCCTGCGCAAGAGGCCATCGTGTGATGCGTGCCACCTGCCCTCTCCCCCAGCCTGCTAGCTCTAGAGGACTGTGGAGACCCCGCCCCCCGCGTGCCTCGCCTGAGGCCAGTCAGCTCAGACTCGGTGCCCGCCCCCGTGTGTTAAATGGGCCAGTGGGGCCAGCCCCCAGAAACGGCCCTGCACTCCAGGACTGTGAGCAGAGCGGCAGCGACAGCTGCAGTTGGGCGACACAGACAGCATCATGGCAGAGCAGGTGGCCCTGAGTCGGACCCAGGTGTGCAGGATCCTGAGAGAAGAGCTGTACCAGGACGATGCCTTCCACCAGGCTGACACCCACATATTCATCACTATGGGAGCGTCAGGTGACCTGGCCAAGAAGATCTACCCCACCACCTGGTGGCTCTTCTGGGACAGCCTGCTGCCTGAGAACACCTTTGTGGTGGGCTATGCCCACTCGCACCTCACTGTGGCTGACATTCACCTGCAGAGTGAGCCTTTCTTCAGAGCTACCCCGGAGGAGAGGCCCAAACTGGAATAGTTCTTTGCTCGCAACTCCTATGTCTCTGGTCAGTATGATGACCTGGCTGCCTCAGCCACCACATGGACTCACTGCACCAGGGCCCGCACACCAACCACCTCTTCTTCCTGGCTTTGCCTCCAATCGTCTACGAGGCTGTCACCAAGCACATCCACAAGGCCTGCATGAGCCCTATGGTCTGGAACCGCATCATTGTGGAGAAGCCCTTTGGAAGGGACCTGCAGAGCTCTGACCAGCTCTCCAACCACATCTCCTCCCTGTTCAGCGAGGACCAGATCTACCGCATAAACCACTACCTGGGAAAGGAGATGGTGCAGAACCTCATGGTGCTCCGGTTTGCCAATAGGATCTTTGGCCCCATCTGGAACCGGGACAACATTGCCTGTGTGATCCTCACCTTCAAGGAGCCCTTTGGCATTGAAGGCTACTAGGGCTACTTTGATGAGTTTGGGATCATCCGAGATGTCATGCAGAACCACCTGCTGCAGATGCTTTGTCTGGCGGCCATAGAGAAACCCGCGTCCACAGACTCTGATGACATCCATGGTGAGAAAGTTAAGGTGCTAAAGTGCATCGCAGAGGTGCAGGCCTCTAATGTGGTCCTGGGTCAGTATGTGGACAACCCCAGTGGAGAGGGTGAGGCCACCAGAGGGTACCTGGATGACCCCACAGTGACACGCAGGTCCACCACTGCCACCTTAGCAGCTGTTGTCCTCTACGTGGAGAACAAGCATTGGGACACGGTGCCCTTCATCCTGCGCTGCGGCAAGACCATGAATGAGCGCAAGACTGAGGTGCGGCTGCAGTTTTGCGATGTGGCCAGTGACATCTTCCACCAGCAGTGCAGGCGCAATGATCTGGTGATCCACGTTCAGCCCAACGAGGCTGTGTACACCAAGATGATGACCATGAAGCCGAGCATGTTCTTCAACCTGGAGGAGTCCGAGCTGGACCTCACCTACAGCAACAGATACAAGGATGTAAAGCTCCCAGATGCCTATGAGCGCCTCATCCTGGACATATTCTGTGGGAGCCAGATGAACTTTGTGTGCATTGATGAGCTCTGGGAGGCCTGGCGCATTTTTACCCCATTGCTACACCAGATCGACCAGGAGAAACTGCAGCTTATCCCCTATGTCTATGACAGCCGAGGCCCCTCTGAGGTGGACGAGATGATGAAGCATGTGGGTTTCCATTATGAAGGCACCTACAAGTGGGTAAACCCCTACAAGCTCTGAGGCTGGGCACCCACTTCCCTACTCTGCCCCCCCATGCTGGGAGGACCCTGGGAACACAGGCTCTGTCACCACCCTCACCCCTCACCCAACACTGTGTCTGTGCCATCCACATTCCTCCAGTGCTGCCACCGGAGCTTCTGTGGCTCACCCAACTTCATGGGACCCAAGCCACCTCCTCCCTGCACTCCCTCAGGAGGAAGAAGAGGGGCGTGGCTTAGACGTTAGAGACAGGAGGGACTGCAGGAAGCTTCTCAAGTGGGGGTGGTAACCACGCTGACCTCCATCACCCCAACATTCCCAGTCCCCACCTGCTGAGGAACTTGCCCCCTGCGAAAGCACTCCAAGATGCTCACCTCCCCACCCACCAATAAAAACCTCAAACAGCCCTGAAAAAAAAGAAAGATCTGTGCAAAAATTTGCAATTGTTTATTTCCAATTTTTTTAAATATTTATTTGTTTATTTATTTATTTTGTGTGCGTGTGTGTGTGGCCAGCTCAGCCCACCAAGGGG
>NW_004524761.1:4568650-4572181 GCF_000260255.1 Octodon degus | reverse complement strand
TTAGCTAGAGCCATCAGACAAGAGAAAGAAATAAAAGGAATAAGAATAGGTAAAGAAGTTAAATTATCATTATTTGCAGATGACATGATACTTTATTTGGAAGATTAAAAAAACTCCATGAAGAAGCTACTAGAATTGATAGAGAAATTCAGGAGCCTAGCAGGATACAAAGTCAATACCCAAAAGTCAATAGCATTCCTCTACACAGATCACAAACACACTGAGAGGGATATTAGAGAAATGATACGTTTTACAGTATCACTACAAAAATAAAATACTTAGGAATTAACCTAACTAAAGAACTCAAAGACCTTTTCAAGGAAAATTACAGTATTCTGAAAAAAGAGATTGTAGAGGATTTCAGAAAATGGAAAGATAATCCCTGCTCCTGGATAGGAAGAACTAACATTGTGAAGATGGACATACACTCAAAATTGTTATACAGAGTCAATGTAATCCCTATGAAAATTCCACCAACACACATCAGAGACCTATTAAAATCATTCCTAAAATTTATTTGGAACCAGAAAAGACCTAGAATAGCAAAGGCAATCCTGGGCAACAAAGACAAGGCAGAAAGCATTACAATTCCTGACTTGAAATTATACTACAAGGCTACTGTGATAAAATCAGCATGCTATTGGAAAAAAAAAAGAGATGAGGCTCAAAGGAATAGATTAGAAGATGCAGAAGCAACTATAAACACACATAGCCGCCTTATCATTGACAAAGGGGCCAAACATGCTTCCTGGAAGAAAAATAGCCTCTTTAATAATTGGTGCTGGAAAAACTGACCCTCTACATGCCAAAAACTAAAACTTGCCCCAGATCTATCACCATGCACTAAACTAAAGTCAAAATGGATTAAAGATCTAAACATTAAAACAGAAACACTAAGTGTCCTGGAAGAGAAAGTAGGAGGAACTCATGAAGACATGGGGTAGACAAACAGTTCATGAACAAAAATCAAACTGCACGAGTAATACTTGAAGGAATTAACAACTGGGGACTCCATCTATTAAGAAGTTTTCGCACATTGAAAAAAATTACCACCAGAGTGAAAAGATAAACCACAAATTAGGAAAATATGTTAACTAATAAGTACTCAAAGGTTTTCTCTCAGAAATTTATAAGGAACTAAAAAACATTAGGGCCCCAAAATTTAAAGACCCTATCCAAAAATGGGCATCTGAGATGAACACACACTTCTCAGAGTATGAAATTCTGGAAGCTAATAAATACATGAAAAAGTGCTCCACATCACTAGCCATCTGTGAAATGCAAATTAAAACAATACTGAGATACCATCTCATCCCAGAAAGAATGGCTATCATAAAGAAATCCACCAAGAACAAATGTTGGAGAGGCTGTGGGGAAAAAAGAACCTTTCTCTACTGCTGGTGGGAATGTAGACTGGTGCAACCATTGCGGAAATCAGTGTGGAGACTCCTTAAAAAACTGGTACTGGAAATCTCTCTCAAAGCATCTATCCCCTACTGGAAATTTTCCCAGAACTGAGAACATCATATCATAGTGATATATGTGTCCCTATGTTTATAGCAGCACAATTTATGATAGCCAAATCTTGGAAACAACCAAGATGCCCATCACCTGAGGAATGGATGAAAAAGATGTGGTATTTTTATACAATGCAGTATTACTCAGCTATAAAGAATGAGAAACTCGATACCTTCATATATATGTGAATGCAACTTGAAGATATAATCATAAATGAAATAAACCAGACCCATATGTGTAAATATTGCACAGTCTCCCTAGTGTAAGAACTGAAAAGAAAAAATAAAAATTGAAAGATATAACCAAATGGAAAGCGAAAAATTAAAGATTACACAACAAAGAGAGAGCAAGAAGAAAAGCTAAGAAACATGGCAGGGGCAAACCATAAGTTTATATACCCAAAATGGTTAAGGTGACCCCTCTGGTGCCAGCCCAAACCCAGGACTGGCAAGCATGTGGAAGAGCTTCTGAGCTCCCCTGCAACCACTGGACCTGCCCAGACCAAGCACAGGCCCACCCCATGAGTGAGACCTTCTACCACATTCTTGGGACCCTTCCACCTCTCTGGAGCCACATCAAGCCTGTCACATGAGGAAGAATTTCTGCCACACTTTCAGAATCACTGTAGACCCAGCCTAAGCCCAGGCCTGGTGAGTATTGCACCAAAGCTCTACACCAAAGGTCAGAGGACAGTGCTATACAAAATGAAAAAGAGAAGGAGCAAAATGCAATCTCAGGCCCAAAACTCACACAGAACAAGTGCAGGGGACACTAGCACAGAACAAATTGGGAATCACACAGCTGAAATGTCTGAATCAATAGCATCTGTAGTAAAGAAACAAGCACAGAAAAGGAATAGAGGAACTCAGAAATAACTTCTGAAATAAAGGAAGAAATTTCTGAATTAATAGCATCTGAAGTAAAGAATCAAATGCAGAAACATAGAGAGGAAATCACATCAGAAATAATCTCTGTAGTAAAAGAATAACTGCTTCTCAAGAAGACACCAATAAAAATATAGAAGAGATTAGAAAAAATGATGGATTCCTTGAATGAGCCATACAGGAGAGAAATAGATCACATGAAACAGAGCCAAAGAGATTTAGAGGAACTTAAAATCTCAATCACAAGCTTGCAAAACCATTTGAGTGAAACTGAAGATAGTTTCAGATCTTCAAGATGCCATCACAGGTAGTGAAAAGGTTAGAAAAGGTCTCTTAAAAACAACTAGAATGCAGGAAAAAATTATTCATCACTGCAAGATGATGCAAAGATGAACAATGTGAGATTAATAGGAATCAATTAGAAAGAAGTCAATACACATGATATAAAAAGGATATGGGCAGAAATAATAGAAAAGATACCAAATATGAGGAAACAATCTCACATTCAGGTAAGTGAAGCATACAGAATGCCAAATAACTTCAAACCAATTAAAACCACACCAAGACATATAATAGTCAAGATCTCAGGAATCTAGCACAAGAACAATATACTGAAAGCTGCTAGAGAAAAGAAACATCACATTTAAAGGAAAACCCATCAGAACAATGGCAGACTTCTCTTCACAAACCATGAAGGCAAGAAGAGGATGGAATGGAGTACTTCAAGTCTTCTATGAAAAAAAATTCCAGCCCAGATGACTATACCTTGCAAAACTCTCAAGTTTGATGGAGAAGTGAAATACTTCCATGACAAAGAAAAACTAAACAATTTCATGATGATAAAGCCAACACTACACAGACTATTAAAAGTTGTTCTGGAGAGGGACCAAAATGATCAGAACTCCATGAATGAGAACATAAGGAACTCATTAAATAGGGCAAACAAACATAGGAGAAGAAGGAGTAAAGAACAGCAGTAAATAACATGTCAAGAGTGCCTCCCCCACCCCGCCCGCCAAGTAGGATTTTCTGCCGAGTTCCGGGAGCCCCCAGACGCAGTCCTAGCCCAGGTCCGGTGAGTGTGCGGAGAGTTTCCTGCTACCCTGCGCAGGCGGGACCAGTCCCAGCC
>NW_004524761.1:4564099-4567595 GCF_000260255.1 Octodon degus | reverse complement strand
GCTTAGCTTGTTCTAAGTAGGTGCTTTAGACCACTGAGCCATCTCACCAGCCCCTATTTCCAATTTTTTAAGTATATTTTTCACATTCTGTACAGGTTTAAAGTTTAACATATCAACGATTGATGGAAAATACCTGTTCCATGTTATGTCTAAGGCATTTGATACTCAGACAGATCCTGATGTTAAGCTAAACAGCCTGTGTTTTAGGGTAATAATATCATTAAGCTTCTCTTCTGGAGAGTTAACAACTTAAGGTTGCAGGCCAAAAAATTAGAGAAAAAGAAGGGCTACTAAGATAGCCAACATTTTGGCGCTAGCCCTTCAAGTGAGGACTCAGGACGTAAGATAACCTGTGCTATAACATCCTGTAACTCAGTGGTGTTCCAAATTTTCTGATAAAGGAGATTATCGTGCCACAGAGGAAAGTGATCAATGATGTAGAATGAGAGTCACATGGAGAGAAAACATTCTCTCAAGCTTTCAGAGAGCAAATTGGTCAAGCAATAGCCATGACTCATCCATACGGCTGACACTGACAAAAGATCTATAAACTGCTGTACAAGGTTTCAGTGTAAATCCTGAGGGGATATGACTGGCCTTGTCAAATACAAAAGTTACATTTTTTGTTATATAGGCCTTGCTTTATCTTGGTCTTAGCCATCCAGCAGAAATGTATAAAAATGAGATACAAAAAGTAAAGCCATATTAATATGCTGAGCTGTAAAAGGCTCAAGTCAACAAATTCTGACACTGCCAATCATGAGGATAACCCATTACTATTATAGACTACTGGACTATATTGAATTACTTTGCTGAATTCATGCACCTACAATGGCAATGGAATACCAATTACTCACAAAAGTAAACAAAAAAAGGGAGATATAAATGAAGGACCATTTTGTAGTGAAAAAATATATATACATAGCTGTATGTACAAAATAGCATAGGTATTCAGCTACTTTCTCATAGATCAATGAGAAAAAGTTTTGAACTAATAGTGTTTAGACAAGATATCATGTCTGCATTTTGCACTATGAATAACTACTACAAAGAGTACACTGACAACAATATGCAATGTATTAATTATTGTAACTGTCCTACTAACCTGTTTGAAACTGTCTCATTGCTACTGCTTTCTCAATAACATTAAGATAAAAAATACATTTTTTAAATGTGTGTATATGAATTACTGGTTATTACTTGAGCAAATTTAAACTATCAGCCCACAAACAAAGTAGATTAGTGTACTCAAAAGGTACTTTCATGGAGACTAACATATAATGTTAGACTATTTTCAAACTATTGTTTAGCTAAAACTTGCCTCTGGAAAAGTTTATTTAGAATTTACAAGCTGCAGGAATTGCGAATTGTGGAGGCTGCTTTGATAAATAACAGGCGATTCACGGCTGTAATCCCAGCATTTTGGGGTCTGTAAACAGGAGAATCAATACAAGCCTGATCTACGCAGTGAGATGCTGTAGACCCTGCAGACTCTGTTCTAAAATACATTAAAAAAAAAAAACGTATTGATTGATACCCTGGTTAGAACTTCGATTAATGGTATGGTAAATACTATGCAATAGTTAAATATGGACACCTGGTGGCGCTGCAGGATAAGAGTATGAAGAATGACTCCTTTGAAACTCGAGATGACATTATTTTGGAAAAAAAAAAAAAAAAAAAGAATTCTGCTCCCTAAAAGAAGGAAGCTTTTTAGATAGCATCTAAAGAAAAGATCTTCAGAAAAGGCATCATTCTAAATGCAAGCCAGTCAGCCAGATTTCATTCACTATCATTTTAACAAGTCCATCTGGGTGGATTGTACACTGAGGTGAGCAAGCTGAACCTTCTGGACAAGATCTGAACAATGGAGACTGCACTAGCAACAACGCTGCACAAAAGGCAAGTCGATTTTATTGTTATGCTGTTGTTGTTGTTGTGGGAGGCTGGCTCTGAGGCAATTAGGTATTCGATGCCAGAAGAGACAGAAAGTGGCTACCTGGTGGCCAACCTGGCAGAAGATCTGGGGCTCAGGGTGGGGGAACTGGCCACTCGAGGTGCGCGAATCCATTACAAAGGAAACAGACAGCTCTTGCAGCTTGATGAAAAGACAGGCAATTTGCTTCTACGTGAAAAGCTAGACCGGGAGGGGCTGTGCGGGGCGACAGAGTCCTGTGTCGTGCATTTCCAACTGTTATTGGAAAACCCGGTGCAGTTTTTTCAAGGCGAGCTGCAACTCACAGATATAAATGACCACTCTCCAGAATTCTCAGAGAGGGAAACGCTTCTTAAGATCCCTGAGAGCGCGCATCCAGGAACTGTGTTCCCTTTGAAACTAGCCCAAGACCTTGACATAGGGAGCAACACTGTTCAGAACTACATGGTCAGCCCCAACACCCATTTTCACGTGCTCACTCACAGTCGTGGGGATGGCAGAAAATATCCAGAGCTGGTGCTGGATAAAGTGCTGGACCGGGAGGATCAGGCCGACCTCAGCTTAATCCTCACTGCTGTAGATGGTGGGGATCCCCCCAGGTCGGGGACCACCACAGTGCACATTGACGTCGTGGACATCAATGATAATGCCCCTGAATTTTTACAGTCGCTCTATGAAGCCCAGGTTCCTGAGAACAGTGCCCTGAATTCCGTCGTTCTTACGGTCTCTGCCCGAGATTTAGATACAGGACCATATGGGAGTGTACTCTATACTGTATTCCAAGGCAATGCTTTTACAGAACCATTTGTAATAGATGAAAGAACAGGAGAAATTCGTCTGAAAAGAGTTTTGGATTTCGAGGAAACCAGATATTATAATGTAGAAATTGCAGCCACAGATGGTGGAGGACTTTCGGGAAAATGCACTGTAGCTATAGAGGTGTTGGATGTGAATGACAATGCCCCTGAGCTGACCATGTCCACCCTGAGCAGATCTATCCCGGAAAACTCCCCAGAGACAGTAGTTGCTGTTTTCACTGTTTTTGATTCAGATTCTGGGGACAATGGAAAGATGATTTGTTCCATTCAGAACAATCTCCCTTTCCTTTTAAACCACACTTTCAAGAATTTTTACACCTTAGTGACAGAGAGCCCATTGGACAGAGAGACAAGAGCCGAGTACAACATCACCATCACTGTCACAGACTTGGGGACACCCAGGCTCAAAACCCAGCACACCATAACAGTGCAGGTCTCCGACGTCAACGACAACGCCCCCACCTTCACCCAATCCTCCTACACCCTCTTCGTCCCAGAAAACAACAGCCCCGCCCTGCTCATAGGCACCATCAGCGCCACAGACAGAGACTCAGGCTCCAATGCCCAGGTCACCTACTCGCTGCTGCCGCCCCAACACCCGCACCCGCACCCGCAGCCGCAGCCGCAGCCGCAGCCGGACCTCGCCTCGCTCGTGTCCATCAACGCCGACACCGGGCAGCTGTTCGCGCTGCGGGCGCTGGACTACGAGGCCCTGCGCGCCTTCGAGTTCCGCGTGGGCGCC
>NW_004524761.1:4545575-4562872 GCF_000260255.1 Octodon degus | reverse complement strand
TGACAGGCTCATACCACCAAGCCCACTCTCATTTCTTTTTTTTTTTTTTTGTATTTTAGGGAAGGATCTACAGGGTGTTCAGGGTCTCACTACTAGATGGGACTTGTAGTTATCCACCTGTTTACAGCCTCCCAAGACCTGGATTATGGGTGAGCACCACCATGTCCAGTCTCAATTGTCATCTCAGTTTGCCCCCAGGGCGGGGCCAGCACACCAGACCTGGGGATCCAACCCCTGACCCATGAGCATGCTTGCAGGTGCTTTAACCCACTGAGCTATTTGGCTTGCCTGTATTTTTGTTTTTTTAAGTACACTATCCCCAGGCCAATTTTGCTTTATTGCACTTATTTACATATTTTCATTCCAAATCTATGCATGCTCTTTATTTTCCTGAGATTTTTAAAATCTTCTCATTGGGGTTTCTTGTGCTGAAACATGTTAATGAAATCAAACCATTATTTCTAGTTCTACATATTTCAAAAATTTTGTTTAACAATATTTTTTCCTTTTAAACCACACTTTCAAGAATTTTTACACCTAAGTACAGAGAAGCCATTGGACAGAGAGAAAAGAGCCAAGTACAACATCACCATCACTGTTACCAACTTGGAGACACCCAAGCTCAAAACCCATCAAATATACTCTCAGTATATTTGATGTAAAATTGAAAATACATGTTATTTAGGTGACTTTCTTTTCAACAAGTAGAGACAACAAATCAAATATGACATAATAAAATACATAAGAAAATGCGATGTGTAATAATATTGCTACTCTTCTTTTTTTAATATTGCTACTCTTCTTTACCAGCATGACTCAAATGGGCAAACATTTCATTTATTTTTTTCAACAATTTTATTGAGAAACAAATAGCAATGAGACAGTTTCAAATCCGATTGGTAGGACTGTTTCAATAATTAATACATTTCATATTGTTGTCTTAGTGGTTATTCATTGTACAAGATGCAGACATGATATCCTGTTTACAAATACTTTTAGAACAAATCTTTCTTCTCATTGAATTAAGAGAAAGTAACTGTACATCTATCCTAACTTTTGAATATACAGACGGTCATTCATTTGTATCCCCTTTTCTTGTTTAGTTTTGTCAGGGCAAACATTTTCTTTTTTGGTAGGGTTTTTTTTTTTTTTTGGTGGTGGTACCAGGAATCAAACTCAGGACCTTGTGGTCCCACACAAGCGCTTATTCCACTGAGCTATCTACCTGACCAAGGGCAAACATTTTAAAACACAATTTTAAATTGAATTATCTCATGCATAAAATCATTAATGCTGTTATGGTTTGTGTCTAGTGTCCTCCCACAGCTGACGCCCCTGGAGGAGCAGGGCAGGAATCTAGGGGCTAGGCCAGAGGACCAGGACCGGGCTCCAGCTGTCTGGCCTGAGAGGCAGGAACCATTAAACTGCCCAGGCCGCGCCCATTCCCGGACTCTCCCAACCCCGCCTGCGGCCTCTCTGAAGTGTGCAGCAGGCCTTCCTAGAACGGAGGTGCCCCAGCCTCTCCTTCCAATCCAGAACCAACAGGTGGTGGTGTCTGTGATTGAGGCCGGTGGGCAAAAAAGAGATGTTTGGGAAAGACCGAGGCACTGACCCTCTCTCCTGGGCAAATAAGGCTCCGAGGTCTTGATACGTAATTCAGACTGTTTTAAAGTATGAAACCCTGGCTGACCTCAAATCCATGGTGATCCACCTGCCTCAGTCTCTTGAGGGTTGGGATTACAGAAACCATTCTCGGAATTTCCCTACTCTCAAATGTCTGCCTTGGAGCCAGCTGAGTATAGACTGAAATCCTCAGTAACTATGAGCTAAATAAACTTTTCCTTCCTTCATTTTGAGTGTCTGGTCTTTGTCCCAGCAAGGAGAGAAGAGTGACTGAGACATGCTTACCTCGATACAATTATTTGAAGTAAGCATACATAGTACCAACAGTTTGAAACATTAGTAGGACTCCAGGTGACACAACGTTACTCCTTATAATCACTATCATTCCAAGTATTAGAAACATGCTGACTGCCATTAATTTGGGTTTGTATTTGTGAGTATATATAAATGGAGTGATAGAATATCAACTACTTGGTGTTCCATTTCTTTCCCGTGACATTGTTTTTAGGAAGTTTATGCATAGTACCTTTTAGTTTTAGTTTTTCATTCTCATTAATATTTAGTTTCCACTGGATGAGTATGCCAGAATTTATTATATATTTTGAACATGAATATTTGAATTGATGCAAGGTTTAACTGTTATTAGCAATAAAAGGTGAGAATATTCATGTAAACACCTTTGGGAAGTTATGTGTGAGACAAAATATATGATGTATATAAAATTTTATTATAATAAAGCACATTGGCAAGACTCTCCTTGAGAATATTGCTCCCACACTCAAAATCCACTCTTCCTGTATGCTCTTGCTACTTTCTGAGAAGGTCTTGAAGTCCATTTTTGTATGTGTTCTTACAGGATGTGATTTAAAAAATATATGGTGAATAGTGCTGAGTGACATCCTGTGAAAATGAAAACATTAGTGTGTGTCCTCATCTATTTATTAGGGTCTGGTACCATGTGACTCCTGGCTTTTTTCCAAAGGCAAAAGGACCATAAAGGGTGAGCATTTGAATCACTACAGGACATGAAGGCAGCCATGATAGCACAAATAAAGGTCCTGGTTAAAGAGAACTTCCAGAACTGCCACACAACATGATGAAAATGACACAAGATATGTGTGTTGAAATCAAGGGGGGAATATTTGGGAGATAAAATGTGACATACATGTACTGTAATAGTTTTTTTTAAATTTTAAAGTGTTCATATTTTTATCACAATTCACATATACATATCTGTAACTAATTTGGGTATAATTTATGTACCTTTAGTAAGCAGCAAGTATCTTTTTAGTTATTTCAAAAAAATTTTCCCAAAATGGTTGTAGCAACTCATACCACTAATTAGTCATTTCATATATGTGTTAATGTATGAAAGCTTCCACATTCTTGAAAAAATGTCATAGTGTCTGTTTTTCATTCAACCCATTACAATGCACTTTTTTAAAAAGTGTATTTGTTAGTGGGTCTCACTACTTCCAGGTACTTTTAAATTTTTTAAAGTTCCTTTTGTGTTTATTTCTTTTTCGCAGTGGAATAAGTTTGTAATTGTTAGAGGTTGATTTGTATTCTGGTGTCCAGGATCATATGGTGAAGCTCTGACCCTGGCTACTTCAGAATGTGGCTGTATTTAAGCCTGGTGTGATGCTGCATGCCTGTAATCCTAGCACTCCAGAGGCAGGAGGATTGCTATGAGTTCAAGACTATCCTGGCTGACAAATCAGTTTAAGACTAAACAGAACTACATATCAAGACCCTCTTTCAGAAAAGGACATTCATACAGTTTTAGAGAGGGGAATATGTGTAAATGATGTAATCAGGAGAGCTGTAATCCAATATTACTGATATCTTTATAAGAAATGTTTAGATGAGACTGAGAGATACTATAGAAGTGACACAGATGATCATGTTAAGATAGCAAAGAAAGGCCTGATGATGAATGCTTTCAATGACTTAATGTTAAATTTCTATCCTCCAAAAGAGTATAAAATAATTTTCTTTTATAAAATTTGTTATGCAAACCATAGGAAACTGGGCATGATGTTGCATGCCTATAATCCCAGCTCTTGGGTGGCTGTAAACAGGTGGATCACTAGGAGTCCGAAAAGTAGTGATTCCCTGAATACCCTGTAGACTCTTCCCTAAAAATACAAAAAAGAAAGAAAGAAAGAATAAAGTGAAATTAAACCTGTAATGGTAAACAAGCAGTGTTCACTCCTATGTGTAAGGAAATAGATGCCCTTGGTCATTGTTTTGGCTTGGACACGATTCTTGCTTTTTCTCACTGATTCATGAAGTAATTTCATTTTGGTTTTGCTTAATCAGAGTCATAAGGGCCTTTTCCAATGCCACATTTAATAGAAAAAGATCATGACCTACGCATGAGTGTCAGGATATTCATTTACTGCTTCTCAGCTCAAAATTTTGTTCATTGTAGAACCTTATTATTCAGAGTAAAGACTCTCTTGCCCTTTGGATTCAGTGTTGTCCTTCCTCTGCCACTGGAAGATTGTTTGTGAAAATCAAGATTAGATTCAGAATTTAATCTGATGAGTTAGTTTTATCACATCTTCAATTATTCTCCACTTCTCAGTCAAGAATTGTTTCCCTTGTTTTCTATTAAAGTCCACTATCTTTTGGTTTCCATCTGAGTTAAATATCCTCTTAGTTCATAGAAAACTATAACCTTCTCTTCATACTTCTCATAGTTAACTCTACTGTTTGCTAGGCCCCTTCCTTTTTTACTGTTTTAAAATCTTTTTTACTTTTTTAAAATACCTCTCTTTGCTATAGTGTATTCTTAAGTGACACCCTATAAGTTTTCAGACTGCTATATAATGCAGCTGAAAATACACTTAGCTTTCACTCATACTTGGGTGAATGTGTCAAGATAGAAAACTCTTACTCTGCGATTTGGAAGCATCAGTCCACCACCTGGCTTGGTGGCAAACCCCTATAACACCATCACTCAGGAGCCTGAGGCAAAGGATCACTGGAAGTTTGAAGCCAGCTTGTGCTACACAAGGTGCCCAAAACCAGCCTGAATTATATTGTGAGACCCTGACTCAAATAAAAACATGAGTCTACAAAGTATTTAAGCACAATTTTTAATAACAATTTATTCAGTCTGATTATTGATTATCTTCTTCACATTTATATGATATATGTAAATAACATGTGTAATATGTTTTGCATAAGAAGGTTACCCTTTTTTTCCAGATTTTAGAACTTTTCTTTCAGGTGGATTACATTTCATAAAACTGTTGTGTTGTCGTCACTGATTTTGCTAGAGAATCAATGTACTTATGTGTTCTAAGAATTAATACTTTTTAATGCCTTGGATCATTTTATGTCTACCATTATTCTCTTAATTGTTTTTTTAATATTTATTTATTTATTTATTTATTTATTTATTTTGTGTGTGTGTGGCCAGCTCAGCCCACCAGGGGGTGGGGCCGGCTGGCATGTGGTGCTGGGGGATTGAACCGCGGTCCCTATGCTTTGCTTAGCTTACCTTGTTCTAAATAGGTGCTTTAGACCACTGAGCCATCTCACCAGCCTATTCTCTTAATTGTATCCCTAACTTTATCTTATTTTTTTTAACTTGAGCTTGTCAGACATCAAACATTCTTTATTATTTCTGTATGTGTTTTATATTACTGCTTTATTCCACATTTGTGTCTTCTCCAGAACCTCTCAGCTTATTTTTAAGAGGGTTCTAAGAACTATTAATTTTAGTGTCACATTTAACCACTAAATTTCTTGTTGTTATGTTGGGCTTTTTCAATGGTATCATTTGGGATTTTTCTAAATTTATTATATTTCTTGTATTACATTTTCCTATGCTGTTTTATTTCTCTGTTTTCTTCTTTTTGTTTAATGACATTTTTCTGCCTTTCTGCATTTGATAATCCATGGTTATCTTCTGAGATGTAAGGAAGAGCTAGGTAACTATGTAAAGCTGCTGCCATTTTATGTATCTTTTCTAATTTTGTATGACAGGAAGATCTCTAAGCAAGCTTCTATCCTATGTAGAAATTCTGACAGGGTGCTGCATAGGAGGCAGTGCAGCACTAGGTTTATAGAATGTCAGACTTTATCATAAGTTATGTTGGCATTAATGGACAAGAATCTCTTTTCAGGATGTGTCCCTATAAATTCTAAAATGCAAAAAGCTTTTGCTGGGATTCCACATCCCCACTGTGCAACAAAGTACCATGATATGAATGTCATATAAACAGCAGAAATTTGTATTTAACATTTCTGGAGACTAAAGTCTGAGATCAGGGTATCAACAAGGTCAGGTATTGGTCAGGGTGCTCTTCTAGGGCATCCATTGCTGACTTCCCAGTATACCCTCATATAGAAGAAAAAGTGAAAGAGCTTCATGGGGCCCCTTTTACATATAAAGGCATGAATGTCATTCTTGGAAGCTCTACACTCATGAACTAATTACCTACCAAAGGCCCTACTCAGTACCATCTCATTGGGTGCTAGAATGTCAACTGCAACCTAATTAGTAATTGGTACAATTTGAATCCAGACAGATTGACTCCAGAGAAGTTGCATTTTTGTTGTTTTCTAATATTTTTCTATCTTATAATTTATCAAGTTTCAAAATTAAAAAAGCAAAATAAGCACCCATGTACTTGTGTAAAAATTAAAACAATGCCAAGACTTAGGAAGTCCCCATTTGCTTTCATCATAGTGTATTTCATTACCATGAATAAAATCCTATACTCTGAATTTCAAATAATTAGGTGTTAATCATAATTGCATAAGTTATGTTTATGTTCTTAAACAATATTTGGTTTAGTTTTTATGCCTAGATCATCTGTGACCTTGCTCTTTTTTTCAATAATTATGGTATTGAATTTATCTTATACAAATTTGTTGCTGAACAATTGTCCACTCTCTATAATATTCTACTGTATAAATACATTTTTATGTTTAAATTTACTATTGGTACATTTTCAGGTTGATCTGAAGCTTGTCACTATGAATAATGATATTTTAACCATTCTTGAACTTATCTCTTTACGTACTTGAACAGGAGTTACCTTTGAGTACACGCATGTTATGTAATGGGCTATCTCAGTCATACAAATAACAAGACAGATATCAAATGAATGGAATAGACAATTAATAATACCAAAACCAGAATGATAAATGTGTTAGAATTATCTACCATGCATTTTAAGACTTCAAAAAAATGCTTCAACAAGTAATCACAAACATAGTTGTAACAAATAAAAATAAAGTTTTAGCCAGGAACTATGAAGTCTCAGCAAAGAGGAGATATAAACACAAATACAAATTTTACATTACATTAAATTAAATATATGATAATTGAAAAAGGCACTCAGTAGATGGGGTCAACAACAGAATGGAAGGGGCTAGAAGACAGAACAAAGTAATTATCTAATCTGAAAAACAAAAAGAAAATTGTAAAGAAATGAACAGAGCCTAGGAGCCTATATGAAATAACAAAATATCTAATATTTTGGTCATTTAAGTCCCAGGAGAAGAGGGAAAAGGGCATGAAACTGAAAGGAAACAATGGTGAAAACTGGTAGACATTAATTGAAAGAATCAAGGAGCCAAAAAATGTCAAACTCTACCAACCCCTAAAAATCCACACTAAGAGGCACCATAGTCAAATATTTGAAAATTAAAAATTGAAACCAAGGAAAATATCTTGGACATAGAGAGAAATGACCCGTTAGGTACTAGACAATAACAACTTGAATAAGAGTAGATTTTTCATCAAAGCCACGGAGGCCAGAAAGTTGTACAATGTTTTCCATGCTAAAAGAAGCCAATCTAAGATTGTACATCTAGTGAAAATATTCTCTAGGAAAAAAAAATCTGTTGTCAAAAGGAATGGATGAAGAGAAAAAAAAGTAGTATTCAGGGGCCAGGGAGATGGCTCAGTAGAATAAGTGCTTCCCTGGCAAGCATAAGGGTCTGAGTTCAATCCCTGATTCCACTGGAAAAAAAAGGAATAGATGAAGAAAACTCTAAAAACAGAAAACAATTCAAAACAAAAAGAGCCCAAAGAAGACAATAAAAGAAGAAAACAGGAAGCAAACATATGAATAAATAAAATGTACTGTCAACTCTTAAATTTTCTAAATTATATTTGTTTGAATCTAAAATTATTACACTATCTAATTCGTCCTAAATATATGCAGTGGAAATATTTAATGCAATTATAATGGAGGCTAAAAGAGGTAAGTTTTCCTCACTTTACAAAAACGGGTAAGATGATGACGCTAGAAAACTACAAGATATATATGACTAGGTAGAGCACACATTAAAGTGTGTACAGAATGATATGCTGAGAGTACAGTAGATACATCAAAACAAATAAATGTTCTGATAACCCATAGGAAGGAAGAAAAAAATATAGCCAGTAGAGCATTTGTGTAGCATAAACAGGACAGTACCATCACCAGCACAAGAACAGCAACAACAAAAAGAAAGAAAAACAGAGAACAAAAATTGAAATGGCAGGCAAAGACACACAAGCCTTCAGTGGGAGGATCAACTGGAGCCTGGAGAACCAGAACAAACTGACGGGCTTGCAGAGTACTTAGTGAGACAAAACAATGTGGAAGGGTCTGAAGCAGCAGTGAGGAGCCAGCAGTGGGCTCTGGAGAGCTCCACCAATGGAAGGCCAGGCCAGGCCCAGCCATGATCCGGAGGCCAAGATCAGCTCCATACCCAGCACAACTCCCCTGGCAAACTTGGCTGGAGGACACAGCACATTTCTGGGATCTGACAGCGACTATCACAGAGCTATAAACACCAGAGGTAATTTATTGCTTTAAATCTCCCTTGTTTGTGTGGCTAGCCCTTTCCTATATGATTAGAAGTTATCTTGTTTTGTCTTCTATTTTGTGATTTTTTAAAATATTTTTCTTTGTTTTCTTTCCTGGATTTACATCATTCATTCTTTTCTTTTTTTCTACCTTTCTTTTCTGTTCTCCTTTTTTCCTTCTTTTCTTCACTGTTTAGGTTTCTTACCTATCTTTTTTGGTTTCTTCTATTGATCCTCAATCTCTCTTTACTCAATTTCACGTTTTAATTTGAACTTTGAAATGAATAAACATTATCTCTTCCCATTGTGACTTTTCCTTCACACTGTATTTCATTCTTTTTTGTTTTTAAGGGTTTTTAAAAAACATATTTTGTACAGGGCCTACAGGGTCTCACTACATAGATCAGACCTGTAGTGATCCTGATTTTTAGCCTCCCAAGCGCTGGGATTACAGGCATGCACTACCACACCCAGTCTCAATTGCCATCTCAGAGCGCCCTGGGGGTGGAGCCAGCATGGCAAGCTGGGGATCCAACCCCAGCCCTGGGTTCTGCCTAAGCAGGCACTTTAATCTGCTGAGCTATCTGGCTGGTCCTATTTCATTCTTTCCCTCCTGTGTCGTCCAATTTCTCGAAACTCAGGTGATCATCCTCTGACCTCCAGCCTTGACTCTACTATATTTGACCTCATTCATCACTTTATCCTGGGTCAGCCAGATAACTCAGTGGATTAAAGTGCCTCCTTAGGCAGACACAGGGGTTAGAGGTTCAGTCCCTGGCCTTCTATGCTGGTCCCACCCCAGGGTGCACTGATACAGTGTGGTGATGCGCACCTGTAATCTCAGTGCTTTGGAAGCTGAAAGCAGGAGAATCACTACAAGTCCAATCTGTGTAGTGAGACTCTATAGACCCTGTAGGCCCTGCACTAAATACATCACTTTATCCTGTCCCCTGCCCATCTTTACTTCTCCACCCCCAGAAGAACTATAAAATCATTCCACTAAGGGGAAAATGACTGTATAAAGTACATGGTATATGTTTGGTTTTGGTACATAACTTTAGAGTTTCCTCCTGTGGTTGGAGATAGCACGTAAAGGGGTACTAGTTTGTCAATAGTTAAGCTCCACTTGAAACTATTGTTTAATAAATTTACTACTTTAGCCAGGAGGCTGTAGATGTTATAATCAGTTTTTCTGCCCTATATGATAATGCTGTGATTGTATAGAGTCATAATCACCATTGAGCCCACTAACAAAGGATTGGGTGCTGAGCTAAATAACAGATTTGCATCCTTTACACATTGGAAAGGTAGGTTCTTGGGATAGTGATAAAGAACTACCATATCTAGAGGACATTCCTGAAAGGCAGACATCTCCTAAGGAAGCCTTAGTATTAGTGATAAAGCTATCATAAGAAATGGTCAAGCACCAATATGAAAATAAATAAGATAATATAGAAAATGACAAAATACAAAAGCAAGATGCAACTCCAGACTTCCAGCCAATGAAAGACAACCCTGGAACACAATGAGATAGAGAAAATTGGAAGTCCAACACTGAAATGTTTTGCAATAATAGCAACAAAAGTACAAAAAAGTGCAAAATGCTGTTTAGAAAATAATTTCTAAGGTACAAGCAGAAATGATGCTTAAAATCAAAGATATTAGAAAAGACACAGATAAAAAATAGATAAGCTTAGAAAAATGATGGAAACAAAAATGCCCAACGTAAGAAAGAAGTAGAATCCATGAAACAGATTCTAATAGAAACCCAAGAGGTTAAAACCTCCATTGAAAGTATATGCAATATAGATTGAATGAAGAGAACAGAATATCAGACCCTAAAGATAGAATTTCAGCCAGTAATAGGAAAAGAAACATATTTTTAAAATGGCAAGAGACAATACAAAATCAATCCAACAACTGCAAGACAATGTAAAGGAAAATAATATAAAACTTACTGAGGTGAATGAGAAAGCTGAACACAGCTCAAATGCCATAAGAAAAACTCTTCACAGAAATAATGGAAGAAAACACACCAAACATGGATAAAGATTTGACAGACAAATAAATAAAGCATATAAAACTCTAAATATTCATGATCAAAATGAAAGTTCACCAAGACATATAATTTTCTTCTTGTATTTTAGTACAGGTTCTACATGATCTCACAATTTAAATTTTACTCTTAGTGATCTGCCTGTGTTCAGCCTTCCAAAAGCTAGGATTATAGGTGCACGCCACCATGCCCAGTCTCAGTGCACCCTGGGAACAGGGCCGGCAAGGCAGGCAGGGGATTGAACCCTGGCTGCTGTGTCTGTGTAAGCAGGCACTTTAATCTGCTGAGCTGTTTGGCCAGCCCAAGACATATAATTATTAAGATTCCAGACTAAGCACAAGAACAGAATATTGAAAGCTGTTAGAGAAAAGAAACAGATCATATAATAAAACCCATCAGAATCATGGCAGACTTCTCAATACAAACCTTTGAGTCAAGAAAAGCTTATAATGATGTATTTCAAGTCCTGAAACAAACCAAATTCCAAAAGAGATTGAATTATCTTTCCAAATTAGTAGAGAAGTAAGATCCTTACATGAAAAAAAAAAGATACTTACATGACAAAGAACAACTGAGAAATCCAACCTACAAAGAGTACTGAGGATATTCTAGACAGAGATTAAATTAGTACAATCCTAAGAACAACAAAAGAAAGAAACCAAGCACAGAATTAAAGCAATTAAGCATAGGGGGAAAGGGGGGAACCAATGACATGAAAAACATAAGCAAATACATATCAGTTATAACCATCAATGTAAATGGCCACAATTCACCAATAAATAGAAACAGACTGGCAGGATGAATCAAGAAGCAAGATCCAACAATATTCTATGTACAAGAAATGCATTTAACTCAAAAAATTCATAGACTGGAAGTTGAAGGATGGGAAACAATCTTCCATGCAACAGGTACTCAGAAAAAGCAGGAGTAGCTATTTTGTTTGCAGACAATGTGCTCTTCAGGTCAAGGATGATCAGAAGAAATAAATATAAGATCACTACATACTTACTAGGGAAAACTTCAAGAGGAAGTGATAACAATCATAAAGATGTGTGCACAAAATACAGGAGCACTCACTTATATATGACAATTATTAATAGACATGAAAAATTGAATAAGCAATAACACAATTGTAACAGGAGTCCTTAATACCACATTGTCACAAAGAGATAGATCAACTAGACAAAATATTCAGCAAACAAATATCAGAACTGAACCAAATCTGTGAAAAAAAAAGATTTAGTAGATGTTTACACAGTGTTCCACCCCATAACACCAGAATACACATTTTCTAAGCTGAGCATGGGACATTCCCTAAATCAGACCCTATACTAGCCCATAGAACATGCTTAAGTGAATGCAAAGAAATTGCAATTGTCCCATGCATATTACCTAACCATAGGCAGTGAAATGGAAACTCAATGGCAAGAGAAATTGCAGAAATTCCATAATCATATGCAAATTAAATAACACCCTCCTAATCAGCCAGTGGGTCACAGTTGAAATTAAAGAAGAAATTAAACAGTATCTACAACTGAGTGAAAAAGCTGATACAACATACCAGAATTTATGGGACATAATAAAAGCTATTGCCAGTTAAACAGAAGACCCAGTGCTATTATGGGCTACTGGACTCTTTTAGAATATTTTGCTGAGTTTACACACCTATAATATTCAATAATGGAACTTAGAAAAAATGAGGTATACCGATGAATGTCCATTTTGTATCTGTGTATTCAAAGTGGTTAGGATAGATATATAGTTGCATTCTCTTAATGAATAGAATGATTTGTTCTAATGGTGTTTGTAAATAGGATCACAAGTCCACTTCTTGTACAGCAATTAACCACTAAGAAGAATATATGCAGTGTATTATTTGTTGAAACTGTACTTCTGATTTGATTTGAAACTGTCTCATTGCTATCTGTTTATCAATAAAACTTTGAAAAAAAAGCAGTCCTAAGAGGGAAACTTATATTTGTGAATTCTCACATCTGGAAAATAGAATGAGGACAAATGAATAACCTAAAGTTAAATATCAAGCTTCTAAAAAAGAAGACGATGAGGAGAATAGAGCCCATACAGGGGAAGAAATTATAAAGATTGGAGCAGAAATTAACACAAAATGGAGACTAAGAAAGCAATACTAAGAATTAAAGAGTTGGTTCTTTGAAAGAAAAAATAAAATTGATAAATCCTTATCCAACCTTATGGAAAAAAGAGAAAGAAAAAATTCAGATTCATGCATTCAGCAATGAAAAGGGTGAAATCACTCCAGATCTTAAGAATCTAGAAAAGAAGGAGAAAACTCCAAGGTATGGAGAAGGAAGAAAATAATAGAGATATCAACATTCAAAGCAAAAGCATTAGAACAAATGAAAAACTGGATATTTGTAAAGCATCAATAAAATTTCCAAACACTGACAAAAATTTTTCTTTATATAGACATTTGAGATTTCAGGTGTGATTTAGCACCCAATTTTTTTTTCCAGATGGGGGATTGAATTCAGGCCCTTGTGCTTGCCAGGCAAGTGCTTATTCTACTGAGCCATCTCTCTGCCCCCCCCCAATTTTTATATTTTCAAACTGTACTCCAACATGTCTCCTATCAATTGAGAGGTTTGTTATCATTTACAAATCAGCTCAATCTCATCCCTGAATTATTGTTTGATTTGCATGCACTGTAATTAAATTAGAGTTTTAAAGGTTTATTTTATCCTTAAAAGTTTACCTTTCTTGTTCACTTTTGGTATACTTGAAGACTTTTTAAAAATAATGCCATAAAACTTTTAATGTATTTAATTGAAATCAATTTGATCAGCTAGGCAAGAACTATAAGTTAACTAAATGAAATGTAATGTATAATTCACATTTGATCAGTTAAAGTAATCTTTCAGCATATATGTAATCCAGGTAAATTATCTAAAATATCTATTGTTTGAGGTATTTGTCTATCATATATGAGCATGAAGAGCATAGGACATTATGAATTCATTTCGTACTTTTAACTGTTATGTGAGAAGACAAAAATTGTCACAAAATTAAAATTAAACTGGAAAATGTTACAAAAGTATCCCCAGTGAAAGATGGAAATGCTGTATATTTTCAAAGAGGTATAGGTTATATGGATGGATTTGTTTCTTTAAGTTTGACATCTTTCATTTCATATACCATTACTCTCAATAAAAGAAACTAAAAGAAAAATTTGGTGGAGAAAAAGAGCAGAGAGAAAGTTACAGGCTAACTATGACAATATGAAACTAGGTAAGATATATATGGAGTTTCATTGTGTTGACTTATAATTTGGACTTTTTATAAGGAGCTATTGATTCCTTGTCAAAATATATTTGTGGAATGAAAGTAAATGTACTCATACAAATCAAATAAAAGCAAATGAAAATACATCAGAAAAGCATTTGACAGGAAGCAAATACAAGTCACATTCTATACAAAGAGAGCTTTTTGACACACGCAATTGATATACTTGGAGGGAAATTTGAGATATTATCTTCTTTTTATAGTTTATAAATACCAATGTTTTTGAAGATATTTTGTTCACCAAAATGCTTTTGAGACATACTGTACTGCTGTTAAATCTTATGTTAAAATTAGGACTAATTCAACAATTATTTGAGGATGATTGGTGATGCTGAACAGTAAATAAAAGAAGCTGGAGGGCCAGGAAGCCATCAAGTTGCAATCATAATTGACATACATACTTAGGAGGAAGCATTTATAAGTGAACTGGAAATCACTGTTTCAGGGAACAAACCAATCTTATTATAGCAAGTTTTTATGACCATTGTTTTTACTTCAATTTATTTTATTATTTAGAGCCTCGAAGAACAGTGCATTCTCAGTTACATTTATAAAGCAAATCCTGGAGGCAAGTCACATTAATATTCTGTATCCTTAATGCTGCATAGATGTAATTCTTATGTATGAGACAATCTCATCTAGTAATAGTTTAGAATTTAGCCTTATTTATTTTACTTACAATTGAAAAAACTTAAATTGTTATCTTTGATCTTCCATCATCCTGGCTCTTTTGTAAAGTGAATTTTTCTTGAGCTCCATTGATTTCACCTTTAAATAAATAGAAATCTATCCAAAGTGAATAATGTTTGACATTATTTCTTAGCGTATTTTATTTTCGTGTTATGCATTTACCCATGTTTTTCAGAATATTAAAGTCACGATGTTTCTAAGTTTATCTGAGCATGAATCGGTGAGGTAGGTATATATATAACCATAATATTAAATCATGGAATCCCATAATATTCAACTAAATTAAGTCACCTTTTCACTACCTTATTTAGCATGTATTTATAAGATTAAGGATGGTAAAGGTGTTTTTGAATATTTTTAGACATTGATTCATGTTCTTTACAATGGGATAATACATTTGGTCTTTTATTAACATAATTTGATCAAAACCACAAAAAGATAATTTGACTGCAAACTATCCTAGTGTAAAAATTTATATTATTGTGGTTTTTCTGTTTCTTACTCCACTTTAATTTCCAGAAATAAAAGCGAAATGAATAAATGGTTATTCTTAACTTTTATTTTGTTTTGATGTTTCTATTATAAGTACCACCAGCCTTCAACTTTTCTTCCAATAGCCTAATTATTCCCTTAGCTGTGTAGACTTAACCATATAGTAAAGTTAGGCTATTGTTCATGCCATCTGAGTCACTAAATTTAAAAACTTGCTGTATTTTATTATTATGTTGTTAAATAACTTGTACATTTTGTATAATTTGTTGGTGTATTGATTGGGACAGTTAAATAGTATATACCTAGAACTCAAATTTACACTGCTCACCAAAGACAAATCACACTGCTAAAGAATCAGAGTTTACTATAGGAAGTTTACATTACATGAAAGAGTGATTTTGGAGCATTAGTATATATGAGAATCATTAAGGAGAAAGACTATTTTATAGAGTCTCCCTTGGAACTGTTAGGCCATTTGATTCAAGATCTAGAAAGAACCCAGGAACTGATTTACAAGCAAAAACAAAAATAGACACACAGAAAAATAAGACTCCTAAACAATTCTTTCTGCATGTGACTCACACATTCAATTTGAGAAACATCAGCCCTACCTGAAAGTCTTTATAAACTCAGATTTCAGAAATGGTATTAACGTGGAAGCACCTCGTGAAGTTACTGATTTGAACGCGTGGTGGCGGTGCAGGCTAAGAGAATGAAGAAACGCTCTGCAGATCCCTCGGACTCCATTTCACCTAGAAGCCCTAGTGATAATACAGAATAGACAGCTAACGGTAACAGAGAAGCGTACGGGCAGGCTGTAATCGCCAGAGAAGTTATAAGAACGAATTTTAAAGTCACATTTGGAAGGGTGGACGGTGGACCCGATGCTTGGGAGCTGAAAAGGATTTCCTCTCCAGCAACAGACCTAACAAGAGAGATGGTGCCCACAAGCCTACCGCACAAGAAAAGGCAAGTGGCTATCTTTATTACGTTGATATTTTTATTGGAGACGGATGCAGATTCCATTCAATATTCCATAGTGGAGGAGTCAGAAAGTGGTACATTTGTAGCCAATTTGACAAAGGATCTGGGACTTAGGGTGGGAGAGCTGGCTGAACGCAGAGCTCGAGTTGTTTTCAAAGGGAATAGACAGCATTTGCTGCTTGATCCCCAGACCCATGATTTGCTACTGCTAAATGGAAAGCTAGACCGGGAGGAGCTGTGCGGCTCCACTGAGCCTTGTGTGCTACCTTTCCAGGTGTTACTAGAAAAACCCTTGCAGTTTTTTCAGGCTACCTTGCAAGTCAGAGATATAAATGATCATGCACCGAAGTTCCCTGCCAGAGAAATGGTCCTTAAGATTTCAGAAATTACTACACCAGGAAAAACATTTCCTTTGAAAATGGCACAGGATTTAGATGTTGGCAGCAACACCCTTCAGAGCTACACAATCAGCTCCAACCCGCACTTCCACGTTCTCACGCAGCGTCGCGGTGATGGCAGGAAGTTCCCGGAGCTGGTGCTGGATAAAGCGTTAGACCGCGAGGAGCAGCCGCAACTTAGAATAACCATCATCGCGATAGATGGTGGGGCTCCTCCCCGGACAGGAACCGCAGAGATTCAGATACTGGTTCTGGACAGCAATGACAACGCCCCCGAGTTTGCCCAGCAGCTTTATGAGGCAATGGTCCCTGAAAATAACCCTCCTGGCTCTCTGATTATCACTGTCTCCGCAATCGATTTAGATGAAGGGTCCTTCGGGAAGGTATCTTATGCACTATTTCAAGATGAGGACGTTAACCAAAATTTCGAAATGAATGCACTTACTGGAGAGATACGATTAAGAAAAACTTTGGATTTTGAGGAAGTTCAGTCTTATCACTTGGACGTTGAGGCCACTGATGGAGGTGGATTAACAGGAAAATGCTCTTTAATCATTCAGGTTCTGGATGTCAATGACAATTCTCCTGAACTAACTATGTCCTCGCTCTTTAGCCCCATCCCAGAAAACTCCCCAGGAATCATAGTAGCAGTTTTCAGTGTTTCAGATGCAGACTCCGGATATAACCAACAGGTTATTTGTTCCATAGATGAAAATATCCCTTTTCTTCTAAGGCCATCTGTAGAAAATTTCTACACCCTGGTAACAGATGGAGCACTGGACAGAGAGAATAGAGCCACATACAACATCAGCATCACCATTACCGACTTGGGGACACCCAGGCTCAAAACCCAGCACACCACAACAGTGCAGGTCTCCGACGTCAACGACAACGCCCCCACCTTCACCCAATCCTC
>NW_004524761.1:4540428-4545475 GCF_000260255.1 Octodon degus | reverse complement strand
CTAGGACTGGGTCTGGGGGTTCCCGGAAGTCGGCAGCAATTCCGGACCTGGGCTAGGACTGGGTCTGGGGGCTCCCGGAACTCGGCAGAAAATCCTCACATACTTTGTTTTTATAGAATGTTCATTTACTATTTGCAGTATTTACTACTTCCTTTATTCACTTGAAAATATATAATTTACAATATATGAACAAACTTTCATCTTTAAAATGTAGGGTTGTCATATTAAGCCCGTCATTTATGCACAGATGAATTTTTAAACTAATTTTGATTTATTATGTCATATAATAATGGATAAGAAAGTATATGATTCAGCTCCATGTCACATTCTATTTCAATATATCTATACATAGAGAGATAACACACATATAAAAACACACAATAAACTTATTAAATGTTTTTATTATTAAGTCTCTTGGTTATGCTCTGAAATTTTTTATCCTTCCCTATTCTTAAAAGATGTGTCAGCTTAAGAAAATGGTGCCTTAACTGCTTGTTTTATTTTTTATACATTTTCTTTTATAAACTCTGAAAAGCTTCTATTTCTCGTAGCTTGACTGTAAATACAAATTTTTAAATTGATGTAAATTAGAATTCAGGACAATAAACAGAGGTTTTCTTGAAGCAGTGCAAGATAATTTCCATGAGAGATGAGCGTCTGAAGAGTTTTAATCTAATTTAGGCTAGCCACCATGACCACTTTCTGATTTAACAAACAAGAAAGTGTCCAGCAGTGGCCATGTTCTTTGTCTTACCTTGGCTTAAATACCCCTTTTCAGTTTCTAGGGCAACCATGACAGAATGTGGTTAATATAGATTTTGGTAGTTATAAGCTGTTACCATGGTAGGTCAGGGCTGGATCATGAGAATTTATGATGACATAGGGTTTAACACAATTCTTTGCAATTAGCTTTTCCCCTTCTTATCTCTCTTATGTTTTAAGATATCTAAATGATATAGGGAGAAAAACTGATCTCAGGTGTGTAACCTCCAAATGATACAGGGAACTTCCAAATGACATAGGGAAAAATGAGCTCCCAACCTACCTGGATGGAGTTCATGTCCTCTAAAACTGAAGAATGAATTTTTCCAGCAACAAATGGAGGTTATGAGCAGGATATATTTATTGAGGGAAAGAAAGCTCCTGTATGAGAGAGGGACAGGAGGTGGGCCCAAGCGGGTAGTCCCCGGGAAGCTGTCTCTTCCAGGGACTTTTATAGTGTAAAACCATGTGGGTCTAAAGTGGAGAAAATGGGAACTCGCTTTGATGGGTATGAGGTGAGACAAAACTACAGTCAACCAATGAGATTATAAGCACCATTGCTCAGGTAAAATTGATTAAGTCCAGGACCAAATGGGGAAGGGAGTCATGTAGTGAGCAGGCGTGAATGTAGAATAGGACTTTATCAGGTAGCCATCCAGTAGTAGTCAGATTAATGATTCTTCTGCCTCCCTCAAGGTGATGATCAATCTCTGAGGCCAATCTTTAGGGAGGCCAGTGTTTGTTTGATCTTTAGTCTTCAGGTTTGGCTCACGGCAGGAGCATCTGTCCCTCTCACAGTTGTAAGGTATCTTGTCTTCTGTTTTATCTCCTTCAAGGGCCCAGCCCTGTCTGACTGCCTATAATATTTCTATCTAACTTGGCTGCCTGCAACATTAACAAAGATGGGAGGGAAGGGGACACTCCAGGTGAAGATATGGAGAGTTCTCTCCACCCAGGTGCCCCTTATCTCTAAGAAGATATTCCAAGGGAGGGATAAAGCAATTCAGGCAGAGTCATGGAGATAGATCTGTAAGATAGATCAGAGACTAAACTGAAGCTACTTTAGTCAGGATAAAATTAACCCATTGAAAATTCCATCCTCTGCATTCTGTGTCTGCACAATTGTAATGGTTGATACACTGTGTCAACTTGAGAAATTTAGCAGTTTAACTAAGGACTCAGCATGGATCCTCAGCATGGATCCAGGGTCCTTAGTTTCAATTAGTTATTTTGTTTCGTTTTGTTTTTTGGTACCAGTGATTGAACCCAGGCCCTTGTGCCTGCCAGGCAGGTCACGGTCCTTAATTTGTAAGCATCATCATCCTGTGCAAGAGAAGGGCATGGAGACTGAGAGTGTTACACCTACCCTGGGGGGGCAGGATCGCCTGCTTAAGATAAAAGGGAGGAAAAGAGGCTCACTTCCCACTTTGCTCTTGCAGCTTTTGCTGTCTTCTTCTATTTTCTGCTGCCATGAACTGTAGCCCCTGTGCCCTGCCACCCTGCCTTGGAGTCAAATCATTACAGATTGAAACCTCCACAAACTGTTAACTCAATAAACCTTTCCTTCCTTAACTTTGGGCAGTGGGCATTTTTGTCTCATCAGCCAGAGAAAAGCAACCAAAACAAGAACCAATGGTATTTTATATGGGGATCTGCATTCTTCTAAATTTGATGAAAGAACTGGACAAGCAGCAGTGATTGGCCCTGACCTCCAGCTTCTGACGGCATGATACCATAGCTGCACAGATCCAGAACCCAAAGCTGCAGAAGCCACCAGAGCTGTTGCTTTCATAGTGTTCTCTTCCAAATTCTACAATGATGACAACACACTGGAGTAGAATGTCTGGATACCACAAGTGGCCTCCAGCTCTCACTGAAGCTCATAGCTGGACAGAAGTTGCTGACATGGCTGCAGACTTTCATATCTATTTTGCCTTGTTGATCAACAGTACCAAACAGTGGTAAGATGGCATTTGCCTTTCTTCTAAGTCTCAGGTGAAGGAATTTCACTTCGAATCTAATTTACAACAAAAATAACAATTGAAAGGAGCCTGGAAGAAATGAAATTTTAAGCTTTCTAGACCATGAATTTTTTTATTTTATTTTTTTAACCCATAAATTTATTCATAAATAAATAGCAATGAGATAGTGTCAAATCAAATTGATAGGACAGTTTCAATAAATAACACTTTGCATACATTCCTCTCAGTGGTTAATTGGTGCACAAGATGCAGACATGATATCCTATTTACAAACACCATTAGAACAAATCCTTCTATTCACTAAGAGATTGTAACTATATATCTATCCTAATCACTTTGAGTACACAGATATAAAATGGACATTGATCTGGATAGCCTTTTTTGTGAAGTTCTGTTATTTGAATATGACAGGTGTGTTAATTCAACAAAATAATCTAAAAGAGTACAGTAGTCCATAATAGTATTGGGTCTCCTGCTTGATTGGCAATGTCAGAAATTGTTGACCTGAGTCCCCTACAGCTCAACATAACAGCATGGCTTTACTTTTTATATTTTGTTTTTATACTTTTCTGCTGGGTGGTTAAGGCCAAGGTAAAGCAGGACCTATGCAACAAGAGTTGTAGCTTTAGGGTCTGATAAGGTTAGTGAAATCCCCTCAGGATTTATCCTGAGATCCTGTACCTCAGATTGTTTGTCAGTGTCAGCCATGTGGATGAGTCACGGCCATTGCTTGGTCAATGTGCTCCCTGTGAAAGCCTGAGAGAATGTTTTCTCTCCATGTGACTCTCCTTAGGCACACTCTACATCAGAGATCACTTTCTTCTTTGGCCCCATAATCACCTTGATCAGAAAATTTGGGACACTGCCGGGTTACATGACGTTATAGTACAAGTTCTTATATGTCCTGAGTCTTAATTGACCTTGGAAGGCTAGGGCCAAAATGTTTGCTTTCTTTGCAGCCCTGCTTTTCATCTAATTTTGGTCTGCAAACTTAGTTTGTTAACCATTCAGAAGAGAAGCTTATTGTTATTACCATACAACTTAGGCTGTTAAGCTTAACTTCACTCTCTGTCTGCATATCAAACATCTTAGGCAAGTATGGTGCAAGTATTTTCTTCATCCAGTACTGATATGTTGAACTTTAAGTCCCTACAGAATATGATAAAAACATTTAAAAACTAGAATATATTTTAAAAATAAGCATAAAGAATTATGTACATCTTATGTTTACACATAAGTAAAAAAATCTCACCATATACAGAAGCAGGACAGTCCCACAATATTATTTTCCTGTCTTTTGCTTTCATTTACCACCCCCTTCTTCTTGAACAACCATCTACCCTAGAGACTTCATAGCAGCAAATGGCATGTCATGACAAGCAGCCCATATTCAGAAAGCCAGAATGACAGGCACTTCAAGCATGAAACTACTATTACAGATTACGATCTGCAGTGCAGTTGCTTAGTTCACAGGTATCAGTATATATAGTTAGTCAGGGTGAGAATCTTTCCAGTTAACTGCTAGATTAGAAAAATCTTCTGGAGATTCTCAGGATCATTGCCTTGCCCATCTTTTATATATAACTGTATGTCTTGACATTGTCATATTTCCTAACTTTTCTCCTTTCCCTGTCTTTATTATTTAGTCCTTGAGATCCTGCTTCCCTTTTACCTGTACTATACCTTTCTATTTGTATTTCTCCTTTTGAGTTCTTATACTGGGGAAAATATATGATATTTACACATGTGTGTCTGGTTTATTTCACTTATAGACCATGAATTTTTTTTTTAAACTTCAAAAAGTAGGAAAGGATGACATGGAGGAACATCATGGGTTTTAAGGACTTTGCTCAATAGTTGAATTTGTTTCTCTACTGGTTTTGAACCTAAGCTTCCAGGGCCTAAGGAGCAGCTATTTATAGTAGCCCAATCACATTGCTCCAGTCCATTCACTGAGTAACCTATCACCTGAACCTCAACATAAATCTGGAATTACCAAAAAGAAACAACCAAATCCAAGCAAAAAAGTTGATATTTTTGGATGGAGAGAATAAAGTTATTTGGGAAGAAATCTCTTATTAGTATCATCAGATGAAAAATTATTGCATCTAAGAAATAAGCATAAAAAGAGAGCTCATGGAAAATATAAAGAAATTAAAATCTCAATGAAATGGCTAGAAATTAAAACAATTCGGACTCTTTTTCCCGTGCTGCACTGCAAGCTTTCTTTTCATCTTCCGGTTCCAGGCGCTTGGTCGCCGCGGTTTACAGTGCAGTTATGGCCAAGTCCAAGAACCACACCA
>NW_004524761.1:4535883-4540328 GCF_000260255.1 Octodon degus | reverse complement strand
ACCTGGTGGTGGCGCTGGCCGCCGTGTCGTCGCTCTTCCTGCTGTCGCTGCTGCTCTTCGTGGCGCTCAGGCTGTGCAGGAGGAGCGGGCCGGCCGCGCTGGGGGTGTGCTCGGCGGCGCCCGAGGGCCCCTTCCCTGCCCACCTGGTGGACGTCAGCGGCACGGGGACGCTGTCGCAGTCCTACCAGTATGAGGTTTGCCTCACTGGAGGCTCTGGGACAGATGAGTTTAAATTCCTCAAGCCCATTATCCCCAACCTCCCTCTTCAGGGAACTGCTAGGGAAATAGAGGAAAGTTCCAGCGTTCGAAATAGCTTCCTTCTCAGTTAAGTATTGAATCACTCTACATGCATGTTGTTTGTGATGTTTCTTAATTCATTTTTATTCTTGGGCTGAACGTTTCAGTAAGTTGCATTCTGGAGATAGTTTTTTCTCTGTGCTTCAGAGTTTTCTATTACTCTTACTTGCCTGAATTTGATAACTGAAATAAAAAGTAAATCTTTATTTGAATAATTTAGAATTTTGAAATCGAACCTTTCTTTTCTACAAAAAAAGATTGCAAATTCTTAAAATTGTATTTCAACAATTGGCTACACTTACTTCACTCTTTCTATAATGAACTACATTTAAAATATAAGTAGTTAGTAGTATTTAATCTGCCCGGGTACATCTCATTTTGTTATGACTTTTATAATACCAAATACAGTGAGTATGACTAAATGCTAAATAATCATTCATATTTATGTGTATTTTAGTATACCATAATATATAATCCATGTTTTCTGTGAATACAGACTTTACTAAACTGTCAACACTTAAGTTTTAGTTTATAAAAGTTAGTATTAGTTGGATGCTGCTAACATTCCAGTATTCACATTTTTTTGTACCAGGTATTGAACTCAGGAGCTTGTGCTTACCAGGCAGGTGCTTATGCTACTGAGCTATCTCCCTGGCCCCCATATTTACTTTTAAAACAAGTTTTTTAGAAACAAAGAAGTGTTACTACCTTCTCTATAATAAGTACCTTTTCCAATGAGTAAAATTATTAATGTTTCTGTTTAAAAATCGTCTCTTCATACCTTCAAACAAAGCATCTTTCCATTCATCCATTCTATTCCAGACTATAAAACATTTAAGGGTACATTTGTCTTCTTGTATTGTCTAACAATTTTAAATTTCATAGATACTCTTTTGTCAGATCCAAGTTATATTTTTAAAACTTTTCCTCTCACACTCTCAAAATTTTTATAACCATTACTTGTCTCAACCTAAGCTGGGTATTAGTGTCAGCTTATTAGGTAAGTCAGTTTTTTCCCTTCTAGTGCTGAGTAAAGCAGCATATGCTTTAATAACTATAAAGTCATGTAGTTTCACAGTCTATCTCAGATTTAGTCTTGTTCAGTTTAGACTTGTGATATTTTACCGAATTTTGTTTTCAAGTTTCTATTGCAAAGCAATGTATGTGAAAATGACAATAGGATGAATATTTTCTTTCATTATTAATTTAAATGGACTAAATCTTAATGTGTTTTGCATTCAAAAAATTTAATTTTCATGGACAATTACCAGTTGCCTTAAGGAGTGTTGGAAGCATTTGCTGTTTGTTATTCACAGGTATTTCCTTCTGTATTCTTTGGAAGGTTTTGCTTTTTTTAATCTTCTCACTCCAAGCACTTAGCTTTAGTTGGAGATTTGGTGGTTTTCAATTTCTCCATCTCCATAGTCTGGAGGACAAGTCCAGTCTGCACAGGTGAAAACCTTCCTCAGAAAGTATGTGTTTTATCCCTTTGTTTTCTTTACCATCATCTCTGTGTTCATAGAAAAGGCACTCTTTGATATTCTGATAATTTATATTTATAATAACCCTATACATATTTCTAATAAAACAAATGCCCATCTCTTAGCTTCAGTGGGCACTTCACTCAGTGAATTTATGAAAGAAAAAAATTCCTAAGGCTATGTGACCTGGAGGGTGACAAGAAATCACATTTTACTCTTCTTATGTGAGTTATAGTCATACTACAATATTGGGAATCCAAATTTAATTCATAATTTTGCCTAAAACACTGGAATGAATGAACATATATTATATATGAGAGAGGTATATAGATAATATATTGTTTCCCAACAGCAAGAATTTTTGCTGCATTTGCTATACTAACTTTGGAACTAGAAGGGAACTGGCAATGTAGCTCAGTGTGAAGATCCTGATTTTGTTACCTAGTACAAAAATAAAAATGAATTTCTTTCATCAGAGTTTTTTGTATTGAACGAATAACTTTAAGATGAGGGCAAATATAGAGGTAGATGTTACTTTTCTTCCAATAACTATTCTTACTGGCCTGAATAAGATTGCAAAATGAGTTATGAACGAAGACAGACAACGCATTTTAGTATTTCAGTGTACTTTGTAAGGAAAATTATCTGAAGTTGTAAATCAGAACGCTTGGTGGCGCTGCAGGATAAGAGAGTGAAAAAATGCAGGATTAGTGACTCCTTAAAAGCTGGGCATTTTCTGGAAATTTACAACGGAAACATATTACTAGAGTTGGACTGTTTCAGAAGAGCAGTTATTACCATGTCAGTCGTGTAAAGGAGATCTAACTCACGGTTATTAAACCAAGAGAACGGAGTTGGCTATAAAGCAATGATTGTGTTCTTAAATACTGCATCATTTGGACCAAGAGAAACGTTAGAGATGCTGCTCTCCAAAGCGCCAGCGAAAAGGCAAGTGACTGCCATTCTTTTCCTATTACTACTGCGGGAGGTGGGGAGTGAGACCATTAAGTATTCTGTTCTAGAAGAGAGCGACAGAGGCTCTTTTGTAGCCAACCTAGAGAAAGATCTTGGGCTGGGTCTGGGGGAGCTGGCTGTGCGGGGTGCCCAGGTTCGTTCGAAAGGAAGCAAACAGCACTTGCAGCTCGAACAGAGTGGGAATTTGCTTCTAAGAGAAAAACTGGACCGGGAGGAGTTGTGCGGGGACACAGACCCATGCCTACTGCCTTTCCAGGTGTTACTGAAAAACCCACTGCAGTTTATTCAAGGTGAATTACAGCTCCAAGATATAAATGATAACGACCCAGAATTCTTGGAAAATGAAATCCTCCTTAAAATCTCAGAAAGCAGCCGCCCAGGGACTCCCTTTCCTTTGAAAATAGCTCAAGATTTGGACGTAGGTAACAACACAGTGCAGAACTACACAATTAGCACTAACTCCCATTTCCATCTTGTTACTCGTGATCACAATGATGGGAGGAAATACCCAGAGCTGGTGCTGGATAAAGCACTGGACCATGAGGAGCAGCCTGAGATGATGTTAACCCTCACTGCACTAGATGGTGGGTCTCCGCCCAGGACTGGGATTGCCCAAGTTCACATCATGATCCTGGACATCAATGACAATGCCCCTGAATTTGGTCAGGGGCTTTACAAGGTGCAGGTCCCAGAGAACAGCCCTATAGGTTTCCACATCATCACAGTGTCCGCTAGAGATTTAGACGCTGGAACACATGGTGAGCTCTCCTACACATTTTTCCAATCCTCAAGTCAAGTCATGCAAACATTTGAAATAAACACAAACACAGGAGAGATTAGGTTAAAAAAATTGTTGGATTATGAGGAGACAAAATTTTACCATGTGGAAGTTGAGGCATCAGATGGTGGAGGTCTTTCAGGAAAATGCACTGTAAAGCTAGAAGTGATGGATGTAAATGACAATGCTCCGGAACTGATCACGTCTTTACTCATCAGTGATATCCCAGAAAATTCTCCAGAAACTGTAGTCGCTATTTTTGAAATTTCAGATCCAGATTCTGGAGACAATGGAAAAATGGTATGTTCTATCCAGAATCACCTTCCTTTCAATCTGAAATCTACTGTAGAAAATTTCTATACCTTACTCACAGAGGGTGCACTGGACAGAGAAAAAAAGTCAGAATACAACATCACGATCACGGTCACGGACTTGGGGACACCCAGGCTCAAAACCCAGCACACCATAACCCTGCAGGTCTCCGACATCAACGACAACGCCCCCACCTTCACCCAATCCTCCTACACCCTCTTCGTCCCAGAAAACAACAGTCCCGCCCTGCTCATAGGCACCATCAGCGCCACAGACAGAGACTCAGGCTCCAATGCCCAGGTCACCTACTCGCTGCTGCCGCCCCAACACCCGCACCCGCACCCGCAGCCGCACCCGCAGCAGCAGCCACAGCCCGACCTCGCCTCGCTCGTGTCCATCAATGCCGACACCGGGCAGCTGTTCGCGCTGCGGGCGCTGGACTACGAGGCCCTGCGCGCCTTCGAGTTCCGCGTGGGCGCCGCAGACCGAGGCTCGCCCGCGCTCAGCAGCGAGGCGCTCGTGCGCGTGCGCGTGCTGGACGCCAACGACAACGCGCCCTTCGTGCTGTACCCGCCGCACAACGCGTCCGCGCCCTGCACCGA
>NW_004524761.1:4535195-4535783 GCF_000260255.1 Octodon degus | reverse complement strand
AGCTGTTCTTTGTCATGGAAGTATTTCACTTCTCCATCAAACTTGAAAGAGAGTTTTTCAGGGTATAGTAGTCTGGACTGGAATTTGTTTTCATAAAGGACTTGAAGTACTCTGCTCCATGCTCTTCTTTTTTTTTTTTAACTAGGGATTGAACTCAGGCCCTCAGGCTTGCCAGGGAAGCACTTATTCCACTGAGCCATCTCCCCGGTCCCTGCATGCTCTTCTTGCCTTCATGGTTTGTGAAGAGAAGTCAGGCATAATTTTGGTGGGTTTTCCTTTCAATGTGATATGCTTCTTTTCTCTAGCAGCTTTTAGCATATTATTCTTGTGCTGAATTTCTGGGATCTTGACTATTATATGTCTCGGTGTGTTTTTCATTGGCTCGAGGTTATTTGGCATTCTGTATGCTTTAGTTACCTGAATGTCAGATTGTTTCCTCATATTTGGGAAGTTTTCTGCTATTACTTATGCCCATGTTTTTTTATGTCATTTATATTGACTCCTTCTTTCTCATTGATGTCTATTAGTCTCACATTGTTCATCTTTGCATCATCTTGCAGGTGATGGATTATTCTTTCCTGCATCCTC
>NW_004524761.1:4531659-4534692 GCF_000260255.1 Octodon degus | reverse complement strand
AATGGTGTTTGTAAATGGGATCACAAGTCCGCATCTTGTACAGCAATTAACCACTAAGAAGAATATATGCAGTGTATTATTTGTTGAAACTGTCCTTCCAATATGATTTGAAACTGTCTCATTGCTATCTGTTTGTCAATAAAACTTTGGAAAAAAAAAAAGACTTCCTTGGCTTGGTAAAGGTGGTATTAGCCAGTATTTACGATTTTTACCTTCTTCTCATCAAGTGCCCAGGCCTGTTTGCAGTTGTGGTTATGTTCCTCAGTCTAGCCTTTTCTATTTAACCTCTACAGACATTAGGCCTCCTATTTTCTGGAAATATGATAAGAAGGAGGATGGATATCTTGCTTCACTGACTGGCAAAGGAATTTTCAGGTATTCCTTATTGTTTTAGTTGCTTTCCCATAGCTGAGACCCACTACCTGACACAATTTATCAGAGGAAAGACTTACTTCAGCTCATAGTTTGCAGAAGATGCAGGATGGCTTCACAGCAGGGTGGCATGGTGGAGGTTCATGGCAGAGGAGAGAGCGCCCATGACTTGGGAGCAGGAAGCACAGAGAGGTCCAGAGAGGAAAAAGGGAGCTATGTACTTCTGGGCCATGGCCCTGGTTCTATCTTTGCTCTTTATTATATAAATGAGCTTTAAGGAGACAAAGGAGATAAACTGTTGTCTTCATACCAGTTTAAAGTAAATTAAATAACTTGAGCCTTCACTATTAAGTCATATTATTCCAGTGTTTCTATACCTAAATCATTTATGTTGTTTCATATTTTCACTTGCTTTATTACTCCAGGTGTAGTCCTTTAAATATAACTTTATAGGCAATGTATTTCTTAAATTCTCACGTCCCTGAGAAGTATAGTGCAGCTGGGTATAAAATACTTATTTTCCTTTTATTCAAAGATTTGTTGACATCAAATTTATATTAGTACTTTTAGGTTTTCTTCACATATCTAAATTTGACTTGATTTTAACATGAGGTGGTTTTACAGAACTCATGAGTGCTGATGCAGTATTTCATGCATTTTTCTTCTTTGCTGTAAAATCATCTTTGTACATGAACAATATTGGCTAACGGCAAAATTATTGAGTCAAAGATTCTTCACCTCAGAACGTTGTAAATATTTTCATTATGTATTAAATATTTCGCAGAACACATCCAGAATTTGTATCCTTTACTCGTAGGCAACCTGCTTTTTATCCTTGAAATATATTTATTAGTTTAGGTCTTGATCACAGTAATTTTCTATCATTTTTTCTTGGAATTCAGAGTGTCCTTTTAATTTTAATCTATGAAGATATTTTCAAGTATGTTATTCATTCATTTGTTATAAGTCTAATTAATTTTAAAACATCACTGATACTTCTAATATCCTAATAGCCTAGGTGAGTGGGTCCTGTGCTGTTTATTTTGTTTCTGATTCTTCTCATTCATATTGGCTTTGTTTAACATATATCATCGATTACTCTTTAAAATGTATTTTTGGGTGTTCTAAAAGCCTAGGTTCTATGTTTCCTCCTTCAAAATGAATTTTAAATCTGGAAATGGTGACAGAAATCTGAAATCTCAGCATTCAGGAGGCTGAGGAGGGAAAATTGCCACAAGTTTGAGGCCAATCTGGGTTATGCAGTGAATTCAAGACCAGATTAAGCAAAACTGTGAGACCACCTCTGGAAAAAAAAAAAACTTACAAACTCTTTTTGTTTGTTTGTTTAGGGAATGGCCTACAGAGTGTTCAGGGTCTCACTACTAGATCAGACTCATAATGATCTGCCTGTTTACCTCCCAAGAGCTGGGATTACAGGGGTGTGCCACCACGCCCAGTCTTAATTGCCATCTTAGGGTGCCCCAAGGGCAGGGCCGGCGTGGAAGGCCCTGGGAAACTCTGGTCTTTGTGCCTGCTTGCAGGTGCTTTAATCCACTGAGCTATTTGGCTGGCCCAAGACTTTCATTCTTTTCAGCTAGGATACTGAAAAACAGTATCAGTGTGGAATCAAATTTATACCTTAAATTACCTTCCCTCAATCAATGCATATTCAAAATATATACACACAAGAACAATATGTACCTACAATTTTCTCTTCTTTTTTCTTCCTGCTGTTTAATGTTTCTAAATTCCTAGAGTTGGAGGAAGAAGATATGTTTATATCTCTTTGTGCTTTAAGTGTTTACTTTATAATGTGACCTAGGATCCTTTACTATGAGGAGAATCTTCCTATAATATGCTGCAACTTTGGTTGCCCCAAGCTTTGATTTATATTTTTTAATCTCACACAGATTTACATCAGAGACAAATATGAACATTTTCCAATGTTCTGAGAACAATAAAATGTTTTGTCTTTCTTGTACACTGCTTATCAACCTTGATTTCAGAATTCTATTAACAATCAGTCTTAGGGCCAGCCAAATAGTTTAGGGGATTAAAGCACCTGCTTAGGCAGAGCTCAGGGGTCAGGGTTTGATATTTGGTGTGCTGTGCCTGCCCTGCTCCGCGTGCTAAGACCATGATTCAGCCTCTTGGGAGACTGAACACAGGTGAATGACTGAGTTGGATATATGTAATGACGCCTTGTAGACCCTTACTAAAAATACAAAAGAAAATCAGGATATTTCTTTATGTTTTCTACTATATTATTGGATTTTTTAATACCATAGAAGTCTTTACTTTGATTTTTGTCCATTATTTTTTCCCACAAAGGGCCATCTGAATTATCTGTACCAGCATTTTCAGAAATGAAAAGCTCTGTATCATTTCTCTTTAACTTGAAGTCTTAACTTTTCCAAACTTTTAATTATATAATAATAAGGCTATTTTACTTTACTTGAGTCTAGTTTCTCTTTCATTAGATATTGTTCTTATCCAAATTGTAGTGATCTTCACAGAGAAGATTCCTTATTTGATAGACTTAGAAAAATATATATTCAAAGAAATACAGATGAATAAGAATGGAATTAATAAATTTCAGTCATTATTGTCAGTCTTAGTGAGCATAAAACTGTAATAACATACTTTGTTTTTTTTTAATCT
>NW_004524761.1:4529999-4531559 GCF_000260255.1 Octodon degus | reverse complement strand
TGGGTCTGGAGGTTCTTGGAACGTGGTAGAAATTCCTACTCGGTGGGTGGGGTGGGGGAGGTGCTGCGGAGTGGTGGGGGTTATCCCAACGGGGTGGAAGGGGGTCTCACCCACGCTGCGCCTGTGCTGGGACCAGTAGTAGGTCTCTCCGGTGCAGGGTAGCAGGAAGCTCTCTATTCTCTAAATTTTCTCCTATAGAAGCCTTTTAATTTTTAATTTTTGGTGAGATAATTCATATAGTTTTACTTTTCAAAAATCTTAGTGTATTAAAAGGCAGTAAATTATTACCACTAATTCTCAAACATTTTCACCACCCTGAAAAGAAGTCTGGTACCCATTATTGGGCATTCCTCATACCTCACCCGCTCCTGCCTCTGGGAACCACTAATCAATCTTCTCTCTCTTGATTTACCTGTTCTGGACATTGCATTTAAAGGGATTTATACAATATGCAGCCTTTGTATCTGACTTATTTTACCTATTATGTTGTCTTCAAGGTTCACCCATATAATAGCATGTATCAGTATTTCATTCCTGTTTATAGCTCAATAATATTCTATCGTATGAATGTACCATTTTTGCCCATCAGTTGATGGGCATTTAGGTTTCTTTGTACTTTTCAGTCATTATGTCTGACAAGTGCTATGAATACTCACATGCAAGTAGATGCACACTTTAACATCATATATATATATATATATATATATATATATAGAGAGAGAGAGAGAGAGAGAGAGAGAGAGAGAGATGATAGAGATTAGATAGAGATTAGAATTTTTAGATGAAGGGCTGGCCAGATAGCTCAGTGGATTAAAGCACCTACTTAGGTAAATGCAGGAACAGGGGTTTGATCCCCTGTGTGCTGTGCTGTCCCCACCCCCTGAAGCACTCAAAGACAGCTATTGAGAGTGGGTGTGGTGGCACACGCCTGTGATCCCAGCACTAAGGAGGCTGAAAACAGGAGGATTACTTAAGAGTCTGATCTGTGTAGTGGGGCCCTGTAGACCCTGTACTAAATACATTAAAGAAAATAATCCTTAAGTCATGATACTGACCCTGCAGAACTTTGGAGTTACTGTTGAACTTTTCCAAAATGACTATACAATTTTGTATTCCCAAAAACAGTGCATACAAGTCTGACTTCTCTCTATCCTGTTATTTTCTTTTGAACTGCTACCATCCCAAAGGTATAAAGAAGTGTTTTATTGTGGTTTGATTTGTACCCCCAAATGACTAACAATTTTGGGAAATTTGTCCTAACCTTATTGAACATTTGAATATCTTCTTTGGAGAAAGGTCTGCTGAAATCCTCCATGGAAACATTTTGTTGAGGATCTAAAAGTCAGTGTCTATTAGCTTGTTCTATCATGTTCAGGTTATTCTTCAGAGAGAAATTCAGTAACTATGGAAGGTGGGATGGAAAATACATAAAACTGACACTTTGCACTTTAAGACTTCCTTGGGACCCAGTCCTAGCCCAGGTCCGGTGAGTGTGCGGAGAGTTTCCTGCTACCCTGCGCCGGCGGGACCAGTCCCAGCCCAGGCGCAGCGTGGGCCGGA
>NW_004524761.1:4526079-4529899 GCF_000260255.1 Octodon degus | reverse complement strand
ACGCGCCCAGGCACAGGCTGCTGGTGCAGGTGCGCGACAATGGCGAGCCGCCGCTGTCGGCCAGCGTCACGCTGCACGTGCTGCTGGTGGACGGCTTCTCGCAGCCCTACCTGCCGGCGGCCGAGGCGGCGCCCGAGCGCGCGCAGCCGGCCTCGCTCACCGCGCACCTGGTGGTGGCGCTGGCCACCGTGTCGTCGCTCTTCCTGCTGTCGCTGCTGCTCTTCGTGGCGCTCAGGCTGTGCAGGAGGAGCGGGCCGGCCGCGCTGGGGGTGTGCTCGGCGGCGCCCGAGGGCCCCTTCCCTGCCCACCTGGTGGACGTCAGCGGCACGGGGACGCTGTCGCACTCCTACCAGTATGAGGTGTGCCTCACGGGGGGTTCTGGGACAGATGAGTTCAAGTTCCTCAAGCCGTTTTTCCCCAACCTCCCGCCCCCGAATGCTGCTCAACAAACAGAAGGAAGTGCTATGGTCCGAAATAGTTTTGGGTTCCATTAGCGATGATTGTGATGCTGGTTTTTTTTTGCCATTTATCCCTATGTTACCCACATATAGCATGTGAGTATCGTGAAGAAAAATTTCACCTGAAGGTATAGCTTTGATCGTCCTTTTGTTATGGATTTGTCGTTTGAATTTTATCGACACGATTTAGGAAAATTCTTTTTTTTGCTGTTTTTGGGGGCAGGGCTTGTTTTTGTCGCTTCGGCTGGAGTCCAGGGACCTGGGTATCTGCACTGTTTCACTAAGCTGTACTTGCAGCTCACTTGTACTTCTTTGTTTTCACATTGCCATCCGAAACCAATGCACGCTGTTTGTTTTCTTGAGTTTTGGTCTTCTCATTGATATTTCTTGTGGTGAGCCTTCCTAATAAAAACAAACATTATTTTCATTTTGTATTTAATTTACGCATTTTGTTTCTTCATATTTTAAGTATTAATGCTAAATTGAAAATGCAAACATTTTGTTCATTTTAAACGTTGCCGCTTCATGCCCGTGGGCCACTTACTTGTCCACCTAGTGGATGTGAGTGGGGAGTCTTTTCTTAAAATTATCAGATTTAAATTTACTTGGTAGAAAGCTCTGCAACTGGGAACTTACAAGTTTTTCAACCAATATTCCTAAATTTTGGTGAAAGACATGATAGAAACAGCAATGAAATGGCAATTTTAGGCGCCAGTTTACATTCCATTAGGAATGTACTTTTGATGACATGATAAATTGTGACATACAAGGGCAGGCCAGATAGCTCATCGGATTAAAGCACCTGCTTCGGCAAACACAGGGATGGAGTTCAATCCCTGGAATGTAATGCTGGCCCTGCTGGGCATGGTGCTTGCTCCCAGCACTTGGGAGCCTGTAAATAGGATCACTACAAAACGGATCTGTGTAGTGAGACCCTGTAGACCAAATACATTTAAAAATTGCGACATACATTAATCATCTATAAATTCCCAACTCTTTCGTTCACATGAAGAGCTTACATATTTGTAAGTGGTAATTAGCATCGTATGTATAATTATTTCAATCTATTGAACTGTTCCATTTTTAGCATTGTATTCAGCATCGCATGTAATATTTGTGCACATTGGCAGAAATATCTGTACATTATGTCTCAAGGTAGTCTAGGATTTTTTCTTTTTGGTCAAAATTTGAAGACCACAGATATGTTGAGGTTCCTGATATTTGAAATGGTTCACTGATATCTTGTTTTGATTAAGACAATTTGCCCCAAACTTTCTTATTATCAGCATGACTCTAGTGTAAATAGTGGCTTTTCAATTTTAAACATAATTGTTCATTAAATAAATTAGTAGTCTTATGAATTGTTGGAGTTTTTGTTGTACTGTTGAAAAATAGGATTTATTTGCTCAAATAAACCAGTATTTCGTCTGATGATGTTTCGTAAATCAATTTTTTTCTCAAAACTGCTACCGTTTAGCTAGACATGGTGGCACATACCTGTAATCCCAGAACTTGGGAAGTTGAGGGAGGAGGACTCCCATAAGTTCTAGTCCAGCCTGTGCTATGTAGTGAGTACAAGGTCAACCTGCACTACATGGCAAAACCTTGTCTCCAAAAAGCATCACTTATCAGGTGGCCTCATATGTGAAAAATGTAAAAAGCAGATAGACTTGTAATTATTTTTTCATACTGACTTATTTTGACATTAAATAAATCTTTATTTTTTTGGTGGAACTGGAGATTGAACTCAGGCCCTTGCACTTTCCAGGCAAGGACTTTTTCTACTGAGCCATCTCCCCCGCCCCAAAATAAATTATTCTTTTTAAAGAATAATATAATCACATTATTTAAACACTAAAGAAAAATACCATAATTATTCTGCAATTCAGAAGTAGCTTTATTAAGTAACATTCTAAAATATTCCTATATGAACTGGTTCAGGGCTTTAGTGTGAACTTTGCATGTGAGAGGTACTGGATTCAGCTCCAAACAGTACATAAAAAGGAAAATAAAATCTCCCTCTCTCTCTCTCTCTCTCTATATATATATATATATGAATAAATTAAAATAAATTAATAGATGGAAATAATTTATAAAATAGATGAACAATAAACTGATAGTTTCTAATTAAAAATATGATAAAATATGATACTAGAACTTTGTCAAACTTGACAAGTAATCCCTGTAAAGTTGAAAAACAAGATTATGGTGCGTATTAGGGACTGGGAATGTAGGTCAGTACTATTCAACCTGTAACATGGCAAAAAAAAAATTCTAGTCTGAAGCATATTAAGATATTGGCATCATTTGGCCCCCTGATACAAAAGAGCAAATAGCACTGGGGGTAGAGCTCAGTGGTGTGATGCTTGTGTCGCACTCATGAAGCTCCAAGTTTGACCAAGCACAGCCAAAAGAAGCGAATATTCTTAAACCTCCTCCCTCTTCATGGTACATATTCTTATGTTACATATGTATACACAAATAAACTTAATAATATTTATAACATTTACGGAATACTTAAAAGGATAATTCCCATAATTAAATAATTTACATCTAACAGTATTTAATTTAACCAGCTGTGATGGCCTACTCCTATAATCCTAGCACTCTGGGATTATGAAGCAGGAAGATCATGAGTTCAAGCATGGCCTGGGCAATTTAAGTAATTACAGTAGTAATTGCTTTGAACTTGATCCAATTGTTATTCAATAGTAAGCTGTTCAATATTTCATTTTTTATCTTTATTCTAATCACTATCTTTTGTCTTTACTTTCCTGGATTCTAGTAGATATTCTCTAACTCTTGTGTACTTTTGACAGAAGTTTAAACTATTGATAATAGTTTTACTTCCAAAAAGTTCACTTTTATTCTCTAAATATTTTTTTCAATATAACTCTTTTAAAAAACTAATTGTTTATTGGTCCGTTTTAAATATACATAATGATTACATTCATCATAGGAACTTTGTACCTGTACATGATATATTTTATTTTATTTTTTATTTTTTCCCATAATTTTATTGATAAACAAAGAGCAATGAGACAAGTTCAAATCAAACTGGTAGGACAGTTTCAATAATTAACACATTGCATACATTCTTCCTAGGGGTTAATTGCTGTATAAGATGCGGACATGATATCCTATTTACAAACACCGTTAGAACTAATCACTCTATTCATTAAGTGAATGTAACTATACACCTATCCTAACCACATTGAATACACAGATACAAAATGGACATTCATCTGTATACCCTTTTTTGGTTAGGTTCCGTTATTTGAATATTATAGGTGTGTAAACTCAGCAAAATATTCTAAAAGAGTCCAGTAGCCCATAATAGTATTGGGTCTTCTGCTTGATTG
>NW_004524761.1:4518556-4525979 GCF_000260255.1 Octodon degus | reverse complement strand
AAAGCCTCTTACTGCTGATGTAAAAACAGAAGGACTGGGGTGCCATCTGTGGGGGGGCTGGTGTCCTCCTGTGCTCTTTGTACAAATAAACCTGAGGCAGGAAAAAAAAAAAGAAAAAAAAGAAATTAAAACAATTCAAAGAAATATTGAAAACTATCTTTTAAAAATTGTAAACAAGAGTGAAAAAGAAGTGAAAGACCATATCATAAGTCCAGCACTTGAATTTTAGGTATTTCAAAGACAGGGGCAGAAGGAGAAAGAGAAACAGAGAGACAGAGAAATAGAGAATGAAATTATCAATAAAATTATTTAAGAAAATACAAGCTAAGTAAATTAGAGGTACAGTAAATTAGTTTTCTAGGTAAAATGGTTCATCTATATTCTTGTATAATAGGTAAAATATAGGAGCACATCACTGTTCAATTTTTAAATGCTTAAGTTAGTGACAAAATACTACAACAAATAAAAATATAGGTAACATATGGAAGATAAAAATAAGATTAGATGCAAGCATTTTAGCAAATACATTGGTTTAGATAGATCTGTGCTTTTAAAAAATCACTTAAAATTATCAAAGATTTTATTTTCTCTTTTAGGTTCTCACACTAAGGAGATAATATGATAGTTGCACATGTGGTTTGCTTTATTTCACTTAAGAGTATGGTCTTTAGTTACATCCACTTACTGATAAAACCCTAAAATTTATCCTTTTTCATAGCTGAATAACACCATAAAATAGCATAACTTTTTTTAATCCATTCCTCCTTTGATGGCATTTAGGTTGCTTCCAGGATTTATTGTGCTGCTAGGGGGCCAGCCAAATAGCTCAGCAGAGTACAGTGCCTGCTTAGGCAGACACAGTGGCCAGGGTTTGATCCCTGGCATGCCATGCCAGCTCTACCCCCAGAGCGCACTGAGACAGCAATTGAGACTGGGCGTGTGGCCCATGCCTATAACCCCAGCTCTTTAGAGGCTGAACACAGGTGGATCACTACAAGTCTGATCTACATAGTGAGACCCTGTAGACCCTATAGACTCTGTACTAAAAAATACAAAAAAATTGTGCTGCTATGAACATGGGTTCACATATATCACTGTGGTATGTTTTCAGTTCTTTTTGGAAAATACCCAGATGGGCAACAGCTGTGTTGAATGGGACCTCTGATCCTAGTTTTTTGAGGAATCTCCACTCTGATTTCCACAGTGGTTATACCAGTATGCACTCCCACCAAGCGTGGAGAAGGGGTCCCTTTCATCCACAGACCCTCCAGCATTTGTTATGGGTTGTCTTAATGTTAGCCATTCTTTCTGGGATGAGATGGAATCTCAGTTTGTTTTAATTTGCATTTCTTGAATGACTAATGATGTCAAACATTTTTTCATCTATTTACTTTCCATTTGCATTTCTTCATTTGAGAAGTTTATATTCATCTCAGATGCCCATTTTTGGATTGGGTCTTTGAAGATTGAGGGCTTGATTTTTCAAATTCTTTATATGTTCTAGATAGAAGGTCATTGTCAAAGGGACAGGTGGCTATCATTTTTTCCCTATTTGTGGGTTTTCTTCTTAACTCTGTTAGATTTCCTTTGAAGTGCACAAACTTTTAAAAAAGATGAGATCTCATATGTTGATCCTTTGAATTATTTCCTGTGCAGTTTTGGTTTTGTTCATGAACTCTCTACCTACACCTATGTCTTTAAGATTTCTATCGGGGACCTGGGCCTAGCTCAAAGCTGTCAGCCTCAGATGGCTGGAGTTCGAACCTCACAACTCTCCCGCTGGCCAAACATGCCCTGAAGGCATGCGAGGAACAAAAAAAAACAAACAAAAAAAAGATTTCTACCTATATTTTCATGCAGGAGATTTAGTGTTTCTGTTTTAATGTTTGAGTCTTGGATCCATTTTGACTGTAGTTTAGTGCATGGTGATAGATATGGATCTAATTTTAGCCTTCAGCATGTGGAAAGCCAGTTTTTCTAGCACCATTTATTAAAGAGGCTTTCTTTCTTCTATGAACATGTTTGGCCTCTTTATCAAAGATAAGGTGGTTGAGTATATTTGCCATCATGTCTGTATCTTCTAATCTGTTCCATTAATCCTCAGGTCAGTTTTTATACCAGTACCATGCTGATTTTATTACAGTAGCTTCATAGTATAATTTTAGGTCAGGGGTTGTTAAGCCTCCTACCTTTCCTTTGGTTCTCGGGATTGCTTTTGATATTCTGTGTCTCTTCTGGTTCTAGATGAATTTTAGGAATGTTTTATCTAGGTCTGTCAGGAATACCAAGATCTGAAGGGTACAATAGATACTGGGAAAATGGGAATAAACATGTTCAAAAGGGAGGAATTACTGAGTTGAGGAGGACAGGAGAGGGGGTGGGGGAAAGAGATATATCTATGTATGTAAGCAAGGTGGTTTGTACAATTTTACTCTGGATTTCTGCTGGTCTGTGGAAAGGAGAAGTTGGTGCTTATTTTGTTTTGTCTTCTTTTTTCAATTCTTTGACCTTTTTCTCCTCTTAATTTCATATATATATATTTTTTTCTTTGTTCTTCCAAATTTACATGCAAATATCTAGAAGGCAACTAATTGGAAGAGAACACTAAGCAATACAACAAATTCTGTAAAATTCATATTATTTTGTTTATTAAAATTCTGTATCGGAGCCAGGGAGATGGCTCAGTGGAATAAGTGCTTCCCTGGAAGGCACAAGAGCCTGAGTTCAATCCCTGGTTCTGCTAAAAAAAATTCTTTATCATTTGTAATATTTGTTTTAATGCTATTTTTCAGTCTCTTTTAAGAAAAAAATAAAATTATCAAAGAAAATTACTTCCACCTAGAACTCTATGCTCAGTCAAATTTCCATCAAATATCTTACATAAATATATTTTATTGCACTTAATATTACAGCACAATTTAATTCCCCTACATTGCTCTTTGGAAGCTACAGGAAGCACCAAAATGAGAAAGCAATTCAGGACAGTAAGAGAAAGAAGAAAGAGAAAAGATGTAAAAACAGCATAAAACAAATCTTCAGATAATATTTAAAGCATTAATGGACAAAAATTTAGCCCAGCATATTAAAGAGTCATTTGATAATGTCTGAAATTAATTAGTCGCAATATATTATAATGCAGATTATTTGAACTAGGTGCAGTGGCACATTCCTATAACCCTAGCTCTTGGGAGGCTGAGGCATGAGGATCACCACAAGTTCAAGACCAGCCTGGGCTACATCATGAGTTCAAATCCACACTAAACTACAAAGTGAGACCCTGACTAAAAAAATAAGAAGAAGAAGAAGGAAAATACTGTTTGGTGGAAGAAGACATGAGAATACAATTTTAAAAATGATTTCCTCTGGGAAGGAAATTGGCAACAATGAGAAGGGAAAAGACAGAGATCCATTGTATTTCATTATAAGTTCCTTACTGCAATTCAATTTTGAACCAAGGTCAAATATTATTATGAAGAATGCATTTTAAGATATCAATAAAGTAGCTCTTGCAGGTTTTACCATAAATAGAAAGGAGAGTGGAGTAACACTGAGTAAGAATGAAGATATAGATAAAGGTATAAAAGTATAGAAGGAAAATAAAATGCTAATAACTAGGAAAAATGAATTTTTTAAAGTATATTAAAAATAGAATACAAGCTATTTACAGGAGAACAAGGAGGCTTCTTGGGCAAATGGAATGGAGGATCCATCTGTCTCTATCTCTGACCTCAAAAAAAAAATCTTTTCCCAAAGAAGAATTGATTAGTAGTGATCTGGAAGAGACAGCTGGTGGCAGCACAAGTCTGCCCAGAAAAAAAGAAATCTTTACCCAAGGTGGTAATAGCTAATGAACCAGAAGAGGCAGTCAGCAAGAGTGTCCCCAACAACAAGAGAAAATTTTGTTCTGAGGAAGAGTCAGTCAGCAGAGGGCCTGAGGAGGCTGCTACCAGCAAGGACAGCACCTTGAAAAACAAGACAATGCTCCAAAGAACATCCCAGGAAGATCAGAATGGACATTCCCTGCAGGACAGGAGTGAGGTATGCCCCAGTGTGACATATCCCATCCCATGTCCTAAACATCACTCAATACAAACAAATCACAAAAAAGAGAACAAAATTGGAATACATTGATAGCCAATGGTGAAATAGAAAAGACAGCTATGGGTCTTCACCACCAGTGAAACCAAGAAATCCAACCAGGGTGAAAGACAAATTATAATAAATCATGGAGACACAAATAGCAATATACTTATGAAAGCTGTATATGAAAATAAATACAAAGCATCTTAAACCACCCTTTAAGGCAGGGTTATAGTTCAATAGCAGAGCCAAAAAAGTTATAACAACACAACATGAGCCACAAAAATCTTAAAACCATCTTGACACATCAAATCTATATCTGCATTAGAACAATAATGCACCATGCCTCAACTGCATTTATATCATGGGCTCAGGAATTAAAAAGCCAAGGAATAAGTGGATAACTTAAATAAATGTAAGAGTCACTTTAAATATGAAAGAAGATATTCTTTATAAAAAGAGCTTTTCTCAAATGAAGATCAACCACCAAAAACATGGGCTAAGAGAAACATTTCTACAAAACCAATATTGACCTACTTTCAGAGTACATGTTATATACTGGAGTTCCTGGGCATTGAGGTTTTATACGAACACTAATTTCTATATAATACTTACAGCAGGTGAAGCATGAAGGTTGCAGGGCAGAAAATATTCTAAAAAGTATTATATGTAGAGTGAAAATCATTACAATGAAAGTATTCCTGAATTCACAACAAACTTAAAAGAAGGCCACTGTTCTTTCTTAGGAACTATATTATTGCTAACCAATTAACAAATAAATGATAGATCCACAACCAGGATTTGACATTTTAGGTAGGCATCGCTTTCATATTCTTTACTAACAATTTTAAATAGGAAATTTTCATCATTTTAAATGTTTTTCAATTGAAAAATATTATTTTAATTTTGAAAGGTTGGCTGGTTCACTGATAATAAAGCAAATATACAAAATTCTTAACTGCTTTTTGATTAATATGTAATAATTACATTCATCCTGAGAAACTGGTATTCATACTTCGTAGGATCATTTCTACTCTTCCATCCTCCTCTTCCGCAGGTTCCCTTTCCATCTCCACATTCTCCCTGCCTGTTTACTACCACTTGCCTTTTATTTTGCTCTTTAAATTATTCATACTTGGGGTTTCTCGTTTGGATAGGCAAGCAGAGTTTAATGCTCTGAGACTTTAAAACAACAACAGCAACATATTTCTTTTTCTACAAATTCAGATTATCAGTGGGGGAAAAGAGGGTGAGTTGTTACTGACTAGCATTACTGTGATCGTTTGAGGCAAGAGATGGAATGAAACAGCAAGGGCACGGGGTTAATTCCGGTGGCCAAATGCCTTTCCTCCGCCATGTTTTTGGTCTATCTTCGGGAACAGGAATAACAACTATAAACCGCAAGGTGGCGCTGCTGGCTAAAAAGAGACAGAAAAAAAAAATAACCCTCACAAAGGACGTTACTGATGCCAGCGTCAAAAAGAAGTCTGACTAGATAGGAGGAGAAAACACGGTAATTTAAGTTGAGAGAAAGTGCGGGTCTCTCCTCACAAGACTTGCTGTTATTTAGCTCATTTATAAGGATTTAATTGTTGTCATTTCCAAAAACTGCTTGAGGCTGAGTGGGATTGTTTTTGGAAAATAGACCAAAGGATGGACGCCAGATTGGAGCATACTGCGCAGAAAAGGCAAGTGCTTATTCTTTGCGTAATTCTGGGAATGTCTTGGGCTATCACGGAGCCGCTTCATTATTTTGTGGTGGAGGAAACTGAGAGAGGCACTTTTGTGGCCAACCTAGCAAGAGACTTGGGTTTGGGGGTGGAGGAACTGTCAGCCCGAGGATCTAGAATTGTTTCCGACCAAAATGTAGGCTTTTTACTGATTAATCCGATGACTGGTGATTTACTCCTAAATGAGAAACTGGACAGAGAGGAGCTGTGCGGCTCAAAAGAGCCCTGTGTAGTTCCTTTCCAGTTAATACTAGAAAAGCCATTTCAGATTATCCGTGCTGAACTAGAGATCAGAGATATCAATGATCATTCCCCAGTATTCCTAGACAGGGAAATTCTGTTGAAAATATCAGAAAGTGCCACTCCAGGGACCACATTTCTCCTAGACAGAGCACAGGACGCAGATGCTGGAAACAACAGTCTGAGAAACTATACTATAAGCCCCACTAGTTATGTCCACATTAATGTGCATGATGGCGAGCAGGGAAATATCTTTCCTGAACTGGTACTGGATCGGGTGCTGGATCGCGAGAGGATGCCTGAGCTTAGACTAACCCTCACGGCCTTCGACGGGGGCTCTCCACCCAGATCAGGGACCACTCTGGTACACATCCTAGTGGTAGACATAAATGACAACACCCCTGAATTTGGGCAGTCCCTCTACAAAGTCAAGATACCCGAGAACAGCCCGGTGGGTTCTCTGGTTATCACCGTGCCAGCTAAAGATTCAGACACAGGAAGTTATGGGGAAATAGTGTATGCATTTTTCTATGCCACTGAAAGAATTCTCAAAACGTTTCAAATCAACTCAACGTCTGGCAGTCTTCATCTTAAAGCCAAATTGGACTATGAGGAAATTCAGACTTATACATTAACTATCCAGGCCAAAGACGGCGGTGGACTTTCTGGAAAGTGTACCGTAATTGTTGATGTAACAGATATAAATGATAATCCACCGGAACTTCTCCTGTCATCACTAAATAGTCCTATTGAAGAAAACGCACCAGAAACAGTCGTTGCTCTTTTTAGGATTAGAGACAGAGATTCAGGGAACAATGGGAAAATGTTGTGCTCTATCCACGATGATCTTCCATTTGTCCTGAAGCCATCTGTGGAAAATTTCTATACTCTGGTAACAGAGAAACCTTTGGATCGGGAGTACATCAGGGAGTACAACATCACCATCACTGTCACCGACTTGGGGACACCCAGGCTCAAAACCCAGCACACCATAACCCTGCAGGTCTCCGACGTCAACGACAATGCCCCCACCTTCACCCAATCCTCCTACACCCTCTTTGTCCCAGAAAACAACAGCCCCGCCCTGCTCATAGGCACCATCAGCGCCACAGACAGAGACTCAGGCTCCAATGCCCAGGTCACCTACTCGCTGCTGCCGCCCCAACACCCGCACCCGCACCCGCAGCCGCAGCCGCAGCCGGACCCCGCCTCGCTCGTGTCCATCAACGCCGACACCGGGCAGCTGTTCGCGCTGCGGGCGCTGGACTATGAGGCCCTGCGCGCCTTCGAGTTCCGCGTGGGCGCCGCAGACCGAGGCTCGCCCGCGCTCAGCAGCGAGGCGCTCGTGCACGTGCGCGTGCTGGACGCCAACG
>NW_004524761.1:4517151-4518456 GCF_000260255.1 Octodon degus | reverse complement strand
AAGATCTTTGACTTCTTTAGTTAGATTAATTCCAAGGTATTTCATTTTCCTTGGTGCTATTGTAAAAGGTATTGTTTCTATAATTTCCCTCTCAGTGTATTTGTTGTCTCAGTGTATTTGTCAGTGTCAGCCATGTGGATGAGTCACGGCAATTGCTTGGTCAATGTGCTCTCTGTGAAAGCCTGAGAGAATGTTTTCTCTCCATGTGACTCTCCTTCACAATAGCAATAGAGGAATGCTATTAACTTTTGGGTATTGACTGTATAACCTGCTATGGTACTGAATTTCTGTATTAATTCTAGTAGCTTCTTGGTGGAGTTTTTTGAGTCTTCCAAGTAAAGTATCATGTCATCTGCAAATAAAAATAATTTAAACTTCTTTGCCTATTCTTATTCCTTTATTTCTTTCTCTTGTCTAATGGCTGTAGCTAATGATTCCAGAACTATAATGAATAGGAGTAGTGATAGAAGACATCCTTGTCTTCTACCAGATCTAAGAGTAAAAGATTTCGGTTTTTCCCCATTTAGGATTATGTTAGCTGTTGTGTTTTCATAAATGGCTTTTACCAGATTGGAGTAGAGGCCATCTATTCCAATTTTCTGTAGGACTTTGAACATGAATGAGTCAAAAGCCTTTTCTGCATCAATGAAAATGATCAGGTTTTTTTTTAGTTTTCGCTCTATTGATATAGTGTATTACATTTATATATTTTCAAATATTGAACCATCCTTGCATCCCTGGGATGAATCCTATCTGGTCATGGTGTATGATCTTCTTGATGATTTGCTGTATTCTATTTGCTAGGATTTTATTGAGGAGTTTGGTATCTATGTTCATGAGGGAGATCAGCCTATAGTTCTCTTTCTTAGTTGCGTCTTTCCCTGGTTTTGGTATCAATATAATACTTGCTTCAGGAATGATTTTGGGAGGATTGCTTCCTTTTCAATTTCATGGAAGAGTTGGAGGAGTATAGGGACTACATCTTCTATAAATGTCTTGTAGAATTCAGCTGTGAATCCATCTGGACCTGGACATTTCATTGCCGGTAGGTTTTTAATTACATCTCGTATTTCATTGGCTGTTATTGGGCTATTGAGAGTGGTTATATTTTGTCGTGTCAGTTGTGTTAATTTATTCCTTTCTGGGAATCTCTCCATTTCTTCTGTGTCTTCTATCCTGTGAGAGTGAGGTTCTCAAAGTAGCTATTGATAATCTTCTGAATTCCCACCGAGTCTGTGGTAATTACACCCTTTTCATTCCTTATTGCTTGTATTTGAATTTTTTCTTTCCTCTGTTTGATGAGGT
>NW_004524761.1:4510146-4515603 GCF_000260255.1 Octodon degus | reverse complement strand
CGGCGCCCGAGGGCCCCTTCCCTGCCCACCTGGTGGACGTCAGCGGCACGGGGACGCTGTCGCACTCTTACCAGTATGAGGTGTGTCTGAGGGGAGCCTCAGAGACCAGCGATTTCAAGTTCCTAAAGGCTGTTGCCCCCAACCTCTTATCCCAGAGCGCAGGGAGAGAGGCAGAAGAGAATTCCTCTTTTCGGAGCAGTTTGGCCTTTTGATAGTGAATGAAATTATAAATCTTTATGTAACTGTATTCTTAGGAATGTGTATTAGCTTCGTCTAGAGAAATGACTTTTAATTTTTAAATGACTCTGCAGTCAAAGAATAAATTTCCTTTCACAAAAGAGAATCCTACTTTTTTGTTTCTTCCTGATGATTTTAAACCAATGACACTGGGAATGCAAAGCAAACTGTAACATCTGCATTCCAGCCTATAGTGTCTGGAGACTGGGTCTGAAAGGTGCGGTTTGTCCTGAGCTTGAACTCTTCCTCTCAACCTCTGCAGGATCTGAAATTGCAGGCGTTCACCACCTTGACTCACAGTGATTCTCTTTCATTCCCAGGGACCTACCAGAAAGCATGATTGTGTGTCATGTTGTATTTCAAACTAGCATGTTTAAAAGACAGTCTATTACAAAAAAAAGACAGTCTATTAAATGTTAAATCTTGAGACTTTAAGTTTTTTTCATTGTGTTCAATCTTTATTACTTTTGTTTCCTGAATAGAATTTTGTACAAGTATATCTGCCCTAAATTTAGTAAGCATAAAATGAAGATGTATGATAAATTGGAATTTATCGTAGACCACATGAAAAGGATCATCTAATCATTGAATTTAGGTAAACTTTTCTAAAAATGGATTTCTCTCTCCTGATAAACTCTCATTGCTGGAAAAACTCTTACCTGAGAGGAAGGAAGTAGAACTGGTGGATTTTGATCCAAATCAGGAAAGACAGTACTGTTATAATGGAGAAGGCTATGAGGATGACGACCATCATCCCAGAGGTGGTGTTCAGTGTCAGGCCTTTTAATGAGGCTAGAGAATAATGCTCACTGCTGGCATGTAGAGTGCGGTAGTGAGTGCACAAAGGACTAGCATCATTATATACTCACTACTTGCTATTGTTTTGTTTCAATATTCAATTATAGTAGTGTTTTGAAAGTTAAATGAAGAATAAACACAAATACAAAAGCTTCAAAAAATTTAGTAAGCATAGATTGATAGTATCTTCTTAAGCTTGTTTTTATTGGGGTGTGTGTGTGTGTGTGTGTGTGTGTGTGTGTGTGTGTGTGTTACTAGGGATGAACTCAAGAACTTTCAGTTTCCAGGCACTTGTTTATGATGTTATAAGCTTAAATTTTTAAAAAGAAATCACTATGCATTATACACACTTTGAATCTCAGAAAGCCATGAGCAAGCAGATATTCATAGAGACTCATAAAATTCACCAACTAGTGTGTGACAGAGCTAAACAACTTCCCTAATTCTGTCTTATTTTGTATATATGACTTTGCACCAATGCTACCTTTTCTGTCATCATCATTACTACCTACTGAAGGAGAAGAAATCTTTCTATCATGTTCATATTTCCATTTATTTCCATTAGACCAATTAGAAATAATGTTCATATTGGTCCATATTTTTATATTCACATAAACCAACAACCCTGCCTTTAAGGGTTATGTTTTTTGGTGGCCGCTCAGGTTGCCTTCAGGGCAGGTCTGGTTTGGCTTGAGGATGAGGGGATCGAACCACAGCATCCTGAGCCTGACTGCTTTGTTTCAGCAGGCACTTAAACACCTGAGCTAATGGGCAGGCCCCCTGGGTTAATTATTAAACTACTATTATTAAAGGAATAGTCTAACCAAATCTGAAATTTAAAGAAAGAAAAGATCAGCTTGTATTTTCTTCTGCTCTCCTGAACATATAACTTTCATTTAAAAGAAAATATTAGTGGTTGTGAATAGGAATGTAACACTGTTGACTTTTATTCATTCATTATTCACCCTGCTTGAATTTTTCTTCAGCCAATCCCAGCTACATTGGTAACACCATTTTATGCTCTAATGTTTATTTCTAATTTCCTGCTCAGTACACTGCAGTGCAGAACAGGAAAATTTAAAAGATATACTTTTAAATGCATAATGTCATAGAGAAATATGTTTTTCAAGGTTACAAATTCTGAATAGTTTAAGATGAATGCTTGATTTTGATAAGCTGTACCTGTGTGTTCTCTAAATATTGTCATTGCTTGTGGTCATAGAAGTTCATTGGTAGAGTGCTTATCAAAATGCCTGAGATTCTGATTTCAATCCTGAGCATTAAAAAAATGAATCCAGATATTTTTGCTTGGATGTTTCCTTAAGGATTATAAACTTGGATCAATTACTCCAAAAGTAGAGGTACTGTACATCACTAGTAGGATATAGACTAAAGACAGAAGAAACTCCTCACAAAACTTTATCATAGTTTAATAATCATATTATCCAGTTTCCCCAATAAATACATGACATGAAAAAGGGGAAAGAACATTTACACAAGGAAAGAATTTGAGTTTCACCAGAACTCTAATGTGTGGAGTAGCATGTTTGGATTTTGATTCAAACAACAATGATTCTGAAAGTATTTGAAGAATTTAAATATAGATGATATTAAATAACATTAGCTTAATTATCCAAGGTCTTAGATATAATGGCATCGTAGTTAAGGTTTACAAGAAGTCATTAACAGAAATGCATAATAAATTTGTGAGTGAAAATTCACATTTCCTAAGATGCAAAAATATTAGGATAAGGAATTATGGAAAAATATAATTGTTGAATCAAGTGATGAGTGCATGAAGGTTCATATATTGTTCTTTATGAGGTTTGAGTTTCTCAAAACAAAAGGTTTTTAGAAGCTGATCCTGTGAGGAGTTAATTTTTCATAAAACACACACTCCCAAAACACATAATCACCCCTGATGTCACCTGTTCATACTTCCAGCATTTCCATCAGTTGTCTCCACCATTTGACATGATAACTTCTTTAGAGATAGATAGTCTTGCTCAGCCCTTCCTCTACAGTGTGAATATCAAGGTGTATTCTCTACTCATGACAATGGATTCATGAAGACTCAGTTGTTTGATGACATCTACTTGCTATGTGCAGTTTGTTTATGAGGGTAATCTCTCTGTACACCAGTTTCTGTCCTGTAAGTGTAGAATTCGTAACAGCCCTATGTGATATATACTATTATCATCTCCTTTCATATGGGGACACTAAGGCAAGGCAGTTAAGTAATTTATGCTAGGTTCACAGCTATTATTTCTGTGTGAATGGTATTAAATTATAATGCTGAAAGATATTTGCATTACATATATATTTTTCTTTTTTTTGTGGCCAGCTCAGCCCTGATGGGGCTGGTACAGCATGTAGTGTTGGGGAATCTAACCGAGGTCGCTGAGCTTTGCCTAAGCTTGCCTAAGAAGGCACTTTAGACCACCGAGCTATCTTGCTGGGCCCTACATATATATTTTTTAAATTCAAATATATATATATTTTCAGTTTTCCTGCCTATAATTATTTCCAAGTTCTTACCTAAATGTGCCTCAAACTCAGTAGCATTTTTCAGAGTCTCTACTGATGTCATTCCTCTTGTTTGGTCTTCAGACAACTGCGTGCTCAATAAGGTACAGCGACTGTATAGGTGGTATTTTAATCTTAGTGTTGCCACGTGATACATACTGCGCAGACGTTAGGAATACTGCATCCATTCTCATGTGACAATATGTAAGATCCTGTGAGGACGCGTGGTGGCGCTGCAGGATAAGAACGGACAAACTGGAATAGCAGCTTCTCTATTACCTAGCAGATTGTAGCAGCACAGCCTGGAAACCCACGGGAAACTTGGATGCGACAGAAAGGAGGTCTAGGTCCTCCGAAGAAAGACTCAAAAATCACTGGTATATTTCTCAGGTATCTTGTAGAATAAGTACAGTTTCAGACACCGGGGACTTTACAGTTCAGAGGGAAGTATCCTCACAGGAAGCTGTACCACGCAAGAACAATGGAAACTGGAGGGAAGCTCCTGAGCAGACAAAGGCAAGTCCTTTTTTCCTTTTTCCTACTGGGTTTTTATCTGGCGGGAGCGGTGAAATTCAGACGCTATTCTGTGGTGGAGGAAATGGAGGGCAATACCTTTGTAACCAATATAGAAAAGGACCTGGGTCTGGGTCAGAGGGAGCTCTCCAGAAGGGGGGTAAGGGTCATTTCCAAAGGGAATAAACTGCACTTGCAGCTCAATCAGGAGACTGGGGATTTATTGATAAGCGAGAAACTGGACCGAGAGGAATTGTGTGGGCACATAGAGCCCTGTGTACTGCGTTTCCAAGTGTTGCTTGAGAGTCCGTTAGAATTTTTCCAAGCTGAGGTACAAATAATAGACATTAATGACCACTCTCCTGAATTCCTGGAAAAAGAAATGTTGCTTAAGATATCAGAGAGCAGTGCTCTTGGGACTACGTTTCCACTGAAGAAGGCTCAGGATATGGATGTAGGACCAAATAATATCAAGAACTATGTATTAAGTCCCAACTCTTATTTTCGGGTTCTCACCCGCGAAGGCAGCGATGGTGGGACATATCCTGAACTGGTACAGGACAAAGCTCTGGACCGAGAGAAAGAAGCTGAACTTAGGTTAACGCTCACAGCACATGATGGTGGCTCTCCACCCCGGTCTGGCACTGCTCAGGTCCACATAGAAGTGGTGGACACAAACGATAACGCTCCTGAATTTGAGCAGCCTCTCTATAAGGTGCAGATCACTGAAGACAGTCCCAAAGGTTCCCTGGTTGTCGTGGTCTCTGCTACAGATGTGGACATAGGAATCAATGCAGAGATCTCCTATTCACTCTTCCAGGCTTCGGAGGACATTAGTAAAGCTTTTAAGATCAATCCCTTGACGGGAGAAATTCGACTGATGAACCAACTTGACTTTGAAAGAATTCAGTCGTATGAAGTCAATGTTGAAGCAAAAGATACTGGAAACTTTGCTGGAAAATGCACAGTTCTGATCCAAGTCCTGGATGTGAACGACCATGCTCCTGAGGTCACTATGTCTGCGCTTAGCAATTCTATCGCTGAAAACTCACGTGAGACAGTGGTTGCAGCTTTCAGTGTTTCAGATCTTGACTCAGGAGAAAACGGGAAAATACACTGCTTCATTCAGGATCAGGATCTACCCTTCGTGCTGAAATCTTCAGTGGAAAATTTTTATACACTACTGACAGAGAGCCCCCTGGACAGAGAGAGCAGAGACGAATACAACATCACCATCACTGTCACCGACTTGGGGACACCCAGGCTCAAAACCGAATACAACATAACCGTGCAGGTCTCCGACGTCAACGACAACGCCCCCACCTTCACCCAATCCTCCTACACCCTCTTCGTCCCAGAAAACAACAGCCCCGCCCTGCTCAT
>NW_004524761.1:4502637-4509336 GCF_000260255.1 Octodon degus | reverse complement strand
TCGGCGGCGCCCGAGGGCCCCTTCCCTGCCCACCTGGTGGACGTCAGCGGCACGGGGACGCTGTCGCACTCTTACCAGTATGAGGTGTGTCTGAGGGGAACCTCCGACAGCAACGAATTTACATTTCTGAAGCCAGCTTTAGTTAATGTGCCTAGTCATTCCACTGGGCCAGAAATGGAAGAAAACCTCCATTATCGGAATAACCTAGATTTCAATCTTCAGTTAAAATAGTCGTGTTTTAGTCCATATTTTAATTTTGTGATAAATTCAAATTTATGGGGTTTTATCAGTTAAATTATATTAAACTAGCTCCTAGATTTATGTTGTTGCTGTTTTTACAATTGGCATCCTGCTGGGGATATAGATCACTTGGTGTAGTACTGTCTTTGCATGTGTGCCCTGGATTTGAACTCCAACACTATGTGAAAGAAGCAGATATTGTGTTTTCCTCTATGAAAATAATAAGAAATCCTCACTTTCAAACATTTATTATGTTAGCAGTTGTACAAATCCTTTTTCAAGTGGTATACAGGGGGAAATTACTTGTACATAACCACGTATCATTCTTCGTACTTTTTTTGTGGCACATCGGAAGCATTAATAGGCTAACACTGAAGTGTAATCGCAAAGGATGGTGGTAAAATGTGAATGGCTGGCTCTTTCTTTGTTTAGCCCTCATAGCACTAATTTTAGTTGATGTTGTTTCTTTTAAAATATTCCACAATTGCATTGCTTATTAGAATATCAGAACATGTTTTAGCATAATTTTTAAAAGTGCTTTCTACTTAATCTCACTGGTGGTAAACAAGGAGGAAACTGCAACGTATTTATCTAATGAGAGGAAGTAACATGGAAATAAAATTGGCCTTTCTCGTTTGAGAAATATTGACAGGAACTGTAATGAGCAATATTCTTTCATCATTTCTTCTTTAGTAGCAGATCTCAAATTTCATATAGGGTATAGTGTACTCAGAAGAATACATTTTCACAATCATCTTGGCTCTTAAACGGGGACACATGACTGGGTTGTAGTCAAAGAGATGTATGTTCAAATTGTCACAGGAAACTCCAAAGACTACTTTTTAGTGCAGTGCTAGAGATCAAATCCAGAGTCTGCAACATCTTAGGCAAGCATTTGACCACTGAGCTATACCTTTGGCATTCATGAAGACTTTTTTTTTAGATACTGAGATTGAATCCAGAGTCTTCACACTCAACCACATCCCCAGCCCATATTGTAAAAGAAATTTAATAGAAAGTCTCTAAATTGCCCAGCCTGAGCATCAACTTTCAATCTCCCTGCCTTGTAATCCCAATACCAAAGTACTTTGGAGTTACAAGCATGCATAACCATGTCTTGCTCCAAGAATACTTTAAAATTAGATGATTCATCTGGGAAATGATACCCCTTTTATCTCTTCTCTGTTCTGTGAAATGTGTATGTCATGGTGAGTGTACAGACAGCCATTTTTGGATCCTAATTACAGAAATAATAGAAAAAGACAGTAAAACTTAAAAGAGACCAAGGACACCCTAGTGTCCATGGTGTCGTCATGTCACCCCCCCACCGGATTGCATACTTCTGAACTTTGTTTACTTGAAGAATGAAGAAACTTCACCTTAGGATCATTATTTCAGTTTTTATACTACTTCCAGTGTAATTTAAAGCTTTAATAGTAAATTTTAAAATTAAAATTACATACATATGCATTACTGCATATGTAATATACACAGAGCTCAAGTGTACAGTTTAACCTAGCTGGCCTTTTCAATGTTTCTATTTCTTGATCTTTACAGAGTTAAAAGTAGTATAGAGAGCACTTTATGTTCATTATCATTTAATACTTTGCCAAATTCTATTGGGATTAGCATCTTATCCCCTTATCCCACTTACATAGAAGAAAATTAAGGGAAAGAAATGTCAATTAACTTACTCATAATATTCAGTAACACAAGGAAAAACTTGAAATATAATCTAAATGCATCTGAATGTCGTGCACTAGTTCTTATCCACTAAGCTATATTATCATGCATTAACTGGTAGTATCATTTCCTGAGGAGCAAATCCCACGTATTAGTCCTATTCCTACTCCATATAGTAAATTCCCATGTGAAGATAAAACTTTAAGCATATTGTTTTCTATACTGCTTTAGTTCAGTAAACAAAATTCTTGGAGAAGTACTGACCTAATTAACCTAGTCATTCCCCACCGCTGACTTCAATGATGAGAGTCAACATAATCATGATCTTGTATGTTCTCAGTATGTAACATTCATTACTGTGTAAATGAGTGCTCTGAATATGAAGTGGAGCTGTCCTATGCTAGCTGCCTTTCTGTATTTTTAGGTGTATTTTTTAGTCCCTTATTCAAAGCAAACATTCATTTTAGTACATCATATGTTTGAAAGTAGTTGCCATTGTAGTATTAATTCTAACTAAATTTAATATTAGAAAAGTACAGGCAATATTCTGAATATATTCTTATTGCTAAATAACTTGGATATCCTAGAAATTCAATAGGAAGAAAACAGATGAGCTCCTTTTATTTTATGTTAAGATGACTACATATCTTTACCAAGTCCTCCAGAAAATTTTATGTGAGTTATAAAAGACTTTATTCTTAAAGAATGATTCTTCAGAGTGCAATGAAACAGTCTTCAGGGGCTGGTGAGATGGCTCAGTGGTCTAAAGCACCTCCTTCGAACAAGCTTAGCAAAGCACAGGGACTGTGGTTCAATCCCCCAGCACCACATGCCAGCCAGCCCCGCCCCCTGGTGGGCTGAGCTGGCCACACACACACACACACACACACACACACACACACACACATAAATAAAATTAAAAGAAACAGTCTTCAGCATTTTCTATAATATTATTCTTGTACAAGTTAAATTTTTATTGAATTTAGCTTCTGGGTACATGAGAATACATGTTTGTGTTATACATTAGTTTTCTATACTTGATGGAGGAAACACTACAAAATTAGTTGTTTGAAAGAATAAATTGCATCATCTTACAGTTTTCAAATCAAAAGTCTGATATACATCTTATTGAGCTAAATTCAAGAACAGCAGGGGTGCATTGCATTCTGGTGGCTCCAGGCAGAGCCCATTTCTTTGTCTTTTTTCCTTACCTAGACACTCACCATATTTCCCTATTCCCTTGCCAAGAAAGGGTGACCTCCCACTCACAAGGCTCCTAACTAAATCAGATTCGCAAAAAAATCTGCCATCATTAGTAACATGTTTACAATCTTTGAGTCTACTGCAAAATGGCTGCTTGGGATTAAATTCTTTAGTCCATCGATACCACAAGTAGCCAAAGAAAAGCTCAAAAAGGTCTGTATAGAAGGAGTCTCATTGATATGATGTTTAAATTCAAGACAAGTTAATTAACAAATGTCTAAAATTCATTAGTAAAAACATTGAATTGATAGAGGTGTCATGAATTATATGTGATGCTAGGGATAAAAATCAAGGCCTTATCCATAAGCACATGTTCTACTGATCTACCCACCTACCCACCATTATCTTCATTGCTATTTATTTTTTATTTTTTAAATTTTATTTTATTTATTTATTTATCTTGCAGAACCGGGGATTGAACTCAGGTCCTTGTGCTTGCTAGGGAAGTGCTTATTCTACTGAGCTATCTTCCCCAGCTCCTTCATTGCTATTTAACCCACTGCAGAAATAGAAAACCTGTACCAAAGAATCCAGATAAGAGTCTAGTACCTTAAATGCATAAAGAACTCTTTCAACTAAATTTAAAAATGGGCAAAGACCTGAACATTTTTCCATGGAAAATCTATGAATAGCCAATATACACATGAAAGATGCTCAACATCATTAATCATCAAGAAACTCAAAATAATCACAAGACACCACTTACTACCCAGTAGAATGGTCACAATCGAACAGGCAACAAGTGTGGGGAGGATGTAGAAATGCTGGAATTAGAGAGCACTGATGAAAATGTAAAATGCTGCCACCCTTTTAGAAGACAGTCATTCCCCCAATTAAACAGACACAGAATTTCACTCCTAAAAAAATAAAAACATGTTTCCATACAAAATCTTGTACATAAATGTTCATAGCAGCATTTTTCAGACTAGCTAAAAGGTGGATGCAGCCCAAAATGCTCATCCATTAGATGAATAAATCATAAAAGTGTGGTACAACTATGTGATAGAATATGACTTAACTATAAAAAGAAATGGAGTATGGATACATGCTAAACTGAGATGAGCCTTAAAAGCACAATGCTAAGTGAAAGAAGCCAGTCACAGGAGTTCATATATCATTCTATTCATAGAAAACCCTGAAATAGAAAACTCTAAAGAGGGAGAGGAAAAAAAAGTAGAGTTAACTACTGCTAAAGGTAGGAGAAATGGAGAAACAGGACAATAGTTTCAGAATACAATGTTTTTCAGGTGATAGAAATGTTGTAAACCTGATTGTGATGACAGATGTGCAACTCTGAATATATTAAAAGCCACTCAACTGTACAATTTAAATGGGTTAATTAAAAAAATAAATATGGGTTAATTATATGGTTTGTGAGTTATACCCTGGATTTTTTTAAAAAGAGAGAATGAATCAGAAATTGGTCCTGTCATAATCAATAAGAAGCCAAAATTGTGGCAGGTCCTAGCTTGAGATCTGCTCATCTAGAAAATAATTTTCTCATAATTTGAAGATCATAACATTCACAGTTCTTGGGCTTGGACGTTGGGACTCAAGTGTACCCTTCAGAGCGTCTTTGATTGCACTTTTGAAGTATCTACTTCCTTATAATCCTATACAAACACTATGAAAAAATATGCTTGGGAAACTGGCCTCATGTTACTTTGGAAACATTCTACTGCTATGTTTATATTCTCAGCTTAAATGTTAAATTCTCTTCATTATTCATTAACACCTTAATAGCATAAAACACTCTGATATTTGTACTCCTTCCTCTGCAACATCACAAAGGTCTTGGAACTCAGTGTTTTACCCACATCACGTACATACCTTACTCCACACAGTTCCAGAATTTTACCTGCAGTGGACTTGAAAATGCAAGATTCAGAACGCGCGGTGGCGCTGCAGGGTAAGAAGTGAGAAAACTGCCTCAGCAGCAGTTCCCATGACCAGTTTCTCCGCCACAGGAATGAAAAGATACAGCTTTTTCAGGGAGAGCAAAAGAAGCTGTGAAATCTTTAAAGCTATTTGGCTGCTTGGTTCGGGCGTTCTGGACTATATAGGACGGCGCTACCAGGATCCTGGGCATTCATGAGGCTCTTGTGAACCGAATTGTGAAGCAGCAGTAATGGAGATGGGATGCGTGCATAAAAAGAAAAGAAGGCAAGTTCTCGTTTTCTTTACTTTACTGAGCATGTCTGTGGCTAGCGCCCATTTGGGGCCCTACTCGGTAGTGGAAGAAATGGAGAGAGGCTCCTTAGTGGCAAATCTAGGAAAAGATCTGAGGCTGGAAGTGGGAGAGATGTCCATCCGCGGGATCCGAATCATTTCCCAGGGGAACAAAGAGCATTTGCAGCTCAAGGTTCAAACTGGGGATTTGCTCATAAATGAGAAACTAGATCGAGAGGAACTGTGCGGTCCTACTGAACCTTGCGTACTACATTTCCAAGTGTTGCTAGAAAAACCCTTAGAGATATTTCAGGCTGAACTGAGAGTGAGAGACATAAATGACCATTCTCCCGTGTTCAGTGAAAACAAAATGGTTCTAAAGGTAATGGAAAACAGTCCTCTGGGAAGTGCGTTCCCTTTGAGTAACGCTGTGGATTTGGACATAGGGAGTAATACGGTTCAGGATTATAAAATCAGCCCCAATTCCTATTTCCGCGTGGGAACTCGGGAGCTAAGTGATGGTAGAAAATACCCTGAGCTGCTGTTAGAAAAAGAGCTGGATCGGGAAGAGGAGCCTGAACTAAGATTAACCCTGACAGCTCTGGATGGTGGCTCTCCGCCCAGGTCTGGAACCACCCAGGTTCACGTTGAAGTGCTGGATACCAACGATAACGCCCCTGAGTTTCAGCAACCAATCTACAAGGCGCAGATTCCTGAAGACAGCCCAGCAGGTTCTCTGATAATCACTGTCTACGCCCACGATTTAGACAGCGGAGTCAATGGAAAAGTATCCTACACATTGTTTCAGCCTTCAGACCATATTAACAAAACCTTGGAGATAGATCGTGTGACAGGGGAAATTCGGCTGAGAAAACAAGTTGATTATGAAACAATCTCGTCATATGAGGTAGATATTAAGGCCATAGATGAAGGAGGTCTTTCAGGAAAGTGCACTCTTCTCCTGAACGTGGTGGACGTGAATGATAATCCCCCAAAAGTGACCATGTCGGCATTAACCAGGCCTATCCCAGAGAACTCGCCAGAGATGGTAGTTGCTGTTTTCAGTGTTTCAGATCCAGATTCCGGGAATAATGGGAAGACAATTGCTTCCATTGAGGACGACCTTCCTTTTTTTCTAAAACATTCAGGGAACAGCTTTTACACACTGATAACACAGGGAGCACTAGACAGAGAAGAAAGAGCCGACTACAACATCACCATCACCGTCACGGACTTGGGGTCACCCAGTCTCAAAACCCAGCACACCATAACCCTGCAGGTCTCCGACATCAACGACAATGCCCCCACCTTCACCCAATCCTCCTACACCCTCTTCGTCCCAGA
>NW_004524761.1:4497892-4501777 GCF_000260255.1 Octodon degus | reverse complement strand
TGCTCGGCGGCGCCCGAGGGCCCCTTCCCTGCCCACCTGGTGGACGTCAGCGGCACGGGGACGCTGTCGCACTCCTACCAGTATGAGGTGTGTCTGAGGGGAGGTTCTTCTGAGACCAATGATTTCAAGAACGTAAAGCCAGTTATTCCCAACCTTCAGCCCCACTCTCCTGACAGAAAAATTGAAGAGAATTCTACCTTCTCAAATAATTTTGTATTTAATAATTGATAGATACTTACTTCAAGAGATTCACATAATATGTCTTGTTGATTAAATAGTTTATGGTACTTACCACCAATTAGGCACTATTAAATTTTCTCATTAATTCCAATTTATTAATAATACAAGTTTTCTTTTTCTCATATCTATTCTGAGTGAATTGTTTCTTATAGAATTCTAGTCAATAAAATAAATTTTATCTCAAAGTTGATGCTACTTTTTGAAAATTTCATCTTCTGCTTGTGTTCACTGAGCTTGTATTCATTATGTCTATATTTTTCTGTTAGTTTTTTCTTTTCCTAGACTTCTTCATTTATTAAAATATTCTGGTGCATAGGACATATATGTTTAGTATTTTACACATTCTATTTTACTTCCTGAATTGGCATTCTTGATTTTAATAACACTTTTGTAAAATTGTCTTTTAATGTTCGATTTTCCTACTAACATCTCTGCTTAAAAGTATATGATGTTGGGGCCAGGGAGATGGCTCAATAGAATAAGCACTTCCCTGGCAAGCTCAAGGACCTGAGTTCAATCCCCAGTTCCGCAAAAAAAAAGTATATGATATTTCTGTAATGTGATATGATAAAGATCTAATCAGACTTATCTTAAAATAGGGAAGTTATTGTAAATTCTTGAGTATGTGTAAATATGATTAACTTTGGGGAATATTAAGACAAAGTCCATTCTATTAACTACATAGAAATATCTAATAAGTATGAGAAATTGAGAGTCCTGTTACATTTTTAATACCAAACAATCCAACCCAAATTCAGTCAAAAAGCAATAAAAGTTATCTAGCAGAGGTATGTTGTGCTTTTTATATTTAATATGATGGATTTTTGTTGTTTTGTTTTAGTTTTTTATTTTGGCTGTATCTTGCCTTTTCTTAGTACAACATCTCTGGATTTAATCTGTATCCCTTATTATGGGCAAATCTCATCTTTCTTGATATATATTTTGAATAAAATATTCTGTTAGGCAGACACTAAAATGGTTTTCTTACTTTCCAAAGTGGTAAGTGTATGGTAGTTTGATCCATCCTTTACCTCCTTTTATGCAATGCAATGAAATTAGGTTCTACTAAATATCAACTAAGAGAGATCTTAAAGTTTTCTTTATCCTTCCAAACTAAAATAAGAAAAAGAAAGACAAATGAAAGTGAATAGAAATTGAATAGTTTGAGTAAACGAAATGATGTTATTTACAAATGGTAGGGATTGGCAGGCACTTAATATTGCTTCACGTTCTACCCATGTTTGTTTACTGTTACCTCAGTGCAAGCACTAGTGAGTCACTGATTTGCCACCAAAGATCACTAATAGTATTGCTGTCCTCAAGAGGCTCACATATTAAAGTAGGGACAGAGTGGTATGAAATAGGAAGAAATGCTATTTACAGGATAATCATAGTCATGTTTGCATATTTTTAGAACATCAGCGAGGAGGAACAGTCTAATTGCTTGGTTTTTATTACATAGTAAAGATTCTGCTTAGGGACTGTAGTGGGATTTTTAAGTTTTTTCTTTCTTTCTTTCTTTTTTTTTTTTTTTGTCTCAGTTCAATCCCCTTGCGCTTGCCAGGGAAGCACTTATTCCACTGAGCCATCTCCCTGACCCTGATTTTTAAGTTTTTGAAGAAGATATGGAAAAAATTTCCTTTTAGAGTTCCTATGCACACAGTTTCTAGTAACAGAAGTGATATCTGTTATTCTAGTGCTCCCATAGGCATTCACCGGTTTTCCTTTGGTTACTTGCAAGTTGATCAAAAGTGAAAAAAGTCTATTAAAAACTAAATCTAGCCATGAAGTAGAGTTATTGCTAGAACACTTTTTTAAAAATTGTTAAGATTTTAAATTTCCTATGAGCAATGAAGAATCTAAGAATGCAACACAATCTCTTTATCAGCTTTATTTTTAATAAAATAAGCCGGAAAAAAGGAAAATTGAAGTAAGCTACTAAAGAAAAAAACTAAAACAGTCAAAATGCTGGTACAACCGCTTTAATCTGTTGGAAACCACGCGATGGCGCTGCAGGCTAAGGAGACCGGGAAAGGTACCCTGAAGCGGCTACACAAGTCACTAACCGGAAAGGAAGATCCCTGGGAAGAGAAGCTGTAGCGGCCCAGGATTGGAAAGGGGCGAGCGACGTAAAATACCTGCCACAACACGGCTTTGGTCTGAGGTTTGCGACTATTTATGCGGAACACTGGGTAGTGACACGTATTGATGAAAAAAAAAAACGATGGAGGCCAGAGGATTACATTTTCTCAGACAAAGGCAAGTCCTAATTCTGTTTTTCTTTTGGGGTGTGTCCTGGGCAGATGCTGGGTTTGGACATTATGTAGTGACAGAGGAGACAGAAAGAGGATCTTTTGTGGTCAGTCTACCAAAGGATCTGGGGCTAGGGGTGGAGGAGCTGGCTGTGAGGAGAACAAGGGTGGTTTTTGATGATAACAAACAATACTTGCTCCTGGATTTTCATACTGGAGATTTGTTCACAAATGAGAAGCTGGACCGGGAGAAGCTGTGTGGCCCCACAGAGCCTTGTATGCTTTATTTCAAAATTTTAATGGATAATCCCTTTCAGATTTTCCAAGCTGAACTCAGAGTTACAGATATAAATGATCACTCACCAGCATTTCAGGACAAAGAGATGGTTTTAAAAATACTAGAAAATACAGCCCAAGGGACAGCATTTCGACTAGCAAGAGCTCAGGATCCAGATGGAGGGCTTAATGGCATCCAAAACTATACCATCAACTTTAACGTGTTCTTCCATATTAAAATTAATGAAGATGAAGGCATGGTATATCCAGAGCTAGTTTTGGACAAAGCTCTGGATTGGGAGGAGCAGCAAGAGCTCAGTTTAACACTTACAGCAATAGATGGAGGGTCTCCATCCAGGACTGGGACTGCCACTATACGGATAGTGGTCTTAGACATCAACGATAATGCCCCACAGTTTTCAGAGGAGCTTTATGAAACCCAGGTTCCAGAAAACAGCCCAGTAGGGTGCCTCATTGTTAAAGTCTCTGCAGATGACATAGACTCAGGAGTCAATGGGGAAGTTTCCTATTCATTTTTTGATGCTTCGGAAGATATTCGAACAAGCTTTGAAATCAATCCTTTTTCTGGGGAAATCATTCTCAGAGGATTACTAGATTATGAGTTAGTAAAGTCTTACAAGATAAATGTGCAGGCAGTTGATAGTGGGGGTTTGTCTGCAAGCTGTACAGTTTTGGTTCAGATATTAGATACCAATGACAATCCCCCTGAACTGATCATATCATCACTTTCCAACTACGTTGCGGAGAACTCTCCGGCAACTGAACTGGCAGTTTTTAGAATTAGAGACAGAGACTCTGGAGAAAATGGAAAGATGGCTTGCTACATTGAAAGAGATTTGCCTTTCAATCTGAAGCCTTCTGTGGAAAATTTTTACGTCCTCATGACAGAAGGAGAATTAGACAGAGAAAGCAGAGCTCAATACAACCTAACTATCACCGTCAGTGATATGGGGACACCCAGGCTCAAGACCCACTACAACATAACAGTGCAGGTCTCCGACGTCAACGACAACGCCCCCACCTTCACCCAATCCTCCTACACCCTCTTCGTCCCAGAAAACAACAGCCCCGCCCTGCTCATAGGCACCATCAGCGC
>NW_004524761.1:4489777-4497092 GCF_000260255.1 Octodon degus | reverse complement strand
GGGCCCCTTCCCTGCCCACCTGGTGGACGTCAGCGGCACGGGGACGCTGTCGCACTCCTACCAGTATGAGGTGTGTCTCTCTGGAGGTTCTGGGACCAATGATTTCAAGTTCTTGAAACCAATTTATCCTGATTTTCGCACACAGCGTCCTGGAAGTAGTAGTGAAGAAAATCCCACCTTCTGAAATAGATTTAGAATGTACCACTATAGCACCCTGAAAGTGCCCCATCTCATGTGAAATAGCTTTGGTTTTCATTTTCAGTAAAAATCTCGTTGTATTTTCATGTTTTTTTTTTAGTAATAGACTAACATATCCCTTAGTATAGTTCTGTACTAGTTGTTAGGCAATACTAATTGTCTATTTTAAATGTTATTCCATTGTTTTGCAGTAGAAGCTAGTTTTAATTAAGTTGCCAATCATTTAGAATAATGAGTTTAAGATTTTAATCCTTTTCCAATGCACAAAGGTGTATTGGTTCTAATCTGAAAGAACTGGGCAATTCATTTTTCTTCTGTTTGTTGGTGCTGGAGATTGAATCCATGCTATAGGAAATACTATAGGAATACATTCACTGTTTTGAGCTACAACCCAGTCCCTATTCTGGTCTGTTTTTAATGATCATAACTACTCATCTTTTGTATTTCCCTCACGTGAGAAGTCAAATCTGTACTTTAAATTTTATTCTGAAGTTTTACTTACTCACGTTAAAAATCATGCAATCTACTTCTAAATCACTGTTTTAGAGGAAATAATTTTCTGTTGCTCTGCTCATTGTAAAGTGAAACAAAGCATTTTGTGATTGATATTGGACATCTTTGTGCTGCTTCCTTTAAATGCATTACCGCTGGTCATATGATGTCTGCTTTTGCTCATATATAGAACAGACCATACAATATAATTCCAATCAAATGTAATTACCTACATACAAATGAATACATATTTTAAGCATTTTGAAAAATTGTGTGTGAGAATATTAGATTTATAGAACAGAATTTCATTTTGTAAATTTCTTTTAAGGATCTTTTCAAATTTCAAAATTGAAGTAGGTCCAGCCAAATAGCTCAGCGGATTAAAGCACCCGCTTAGGCAGAGGCAGGGGCCAGTAGTTGATTCCCTGGCCTGCTGTGCCGACTCCACCCCCAGGATGCTCTGTGAAGGTGTTTGAAACTGGGCGTGGTGACGCACCAGTAGTCCCAGCTCTTGGGAGGCTGTAAATAGGCAGATCACTATGAGTCTGATCTACACAGTGAGACCCTGTACACTTCGTCCTAAATACAAAAGAAGTTGAAGTAAATTAAAAATCATGAAGAAAAGCAGTAATGTCTTCAATCTCTATCCCCTCTGTAAATTGGCTTCTTCTAAAATTGATGGCAGTACTTAAAAATAATGATTATATTACTTTATCTTGACATTTGGTTTTATATTTTAATTTTTAGTTAGGATAAAAAGTATGTTTCTTATTTTCCAACTAGTAAACACAATTGCTGCATAGTCCCTCCCCATTCTCCTAGTAGAATTGTTTAAGTTGAATAGTAGAGTTTATATTGCTAAGCAATCTTCTAAATACACAATACCACTGAATTATTACAAAAATTTCTTTCTTAGACCTGATAATTATTGTCCTATGCTTATATCATTTTCTATTAACTGCTATTGATTTTTTCACATAATTTCTCTTGAATATCATCTTTTTCCTTAATCTATATTAAACAGGATCAAATAACTATCAATTATATTTGTTCCTTGTGGATTTTCACCCAAATTTCTGCTTCATCTACAACTCTTTGCTTCATAATGTATGACATTAGAATATTTGTACTTTAATATTTTCCTTTGTTGGTCCTATATAGTGTTACCTTTTCACCATTATGACAAAATAACTGAGAATAAACAATTTAAAGGAAGAAATGTTTCTTTTTGTCTCATAGTATCAGAGGTTTCAATCGATGATAGACTGACTTCATGGCTTTTATTTATTTATTTCTTTATTTGGCGGAACTGGGGACTGAACTCAGGCCCTTGCACTTGCCAGTGAAGCACTTATTCCATGGAGCCATCTCCCCAGCCCCTTCATTGCTTTTAGACTTATGGCAGTGCAGGAAAGTTATGGTAGAGGAAAGGTGATCACCTCTCTGCAGACAAGAAGAGAGGATAAGAACAAGAGAGGAAGGGGCAGGTAACCAAATACAATAAAAACAAGAAAAAATTTCACACCTCCATGATCTGCTCACCTCAGCTAGGGCCCACCTCTTGTTTCCATCATTTCTAAGAATTTTCAAATTATGATCTGATCAGTAGGTGAGGGTAGAAGTCCCTTAATGCAACCACTTGCCCCAAACCCTTCAACTGCAAACCCCTTCAGTATCATGAGCATTTGGAGGAATGTTTTGGACCCTAATAATAACACTTGGTATAAGCTACAGTATATTCTTTCTCAGTTAACTCTCACATTTGATTAACATATGTCTCTCATTACCTATCTAAAAATGGAGGTAAAACTATTTTCAGACCATGCTTTGTGAAGTAATCTTTTTCTTTTTGTTTGATTGATAATTTCACTAGGTATAAAATTCCAGGTAGAAAAAAATTTTACTTCAGATTTTAAAACACTGTTCCTTTTATTTAATGACCAGAGTTGCTATTCAGAAGGCTGAATCCACTTTAATTCCCATCTCTTATGTGTGATCCATTTTTTTCTGTTTTTCTGAAAACACTGGAAATCTTTTCCCTTGATTCTGAAAATTACTTATCAGTAGCTCTTATTTATTAATGTAAACATATGGATATTCCTTGCTACTGTTTAAACTCAGTTTTGAGAAATTTTCTTATCATGTTTATCATAATTTCTTCTGAGTTTTCTCCATTCTCACTTTAACCAGAATCTACATTACAAATGACAATCTCATGTGCTGACTGTGTAAGACTAGAAGTTTGTTTTCTCTTATTTTCTCTTTGTCTCCTGTTCAATTCTCTTGACTATTTAATCATTCAGTCTTTATACTTAAACTTTTCTTTTTGACTGACAAGTATTTACTTTTAAATTTTCTTTTTGCATCTCTGAACATTTTGTCCATAGTATTTTTGATAGATTTGCAAATATATTATCTTCACTCATAAGTATTTATATTTTTGAAATATATTATGTGAAAAACATAATAAAGCATATAAATAATGAGAGTCCAGGAAGATAAGAATTTGGTCAAACTTATTTCTTTTTTTTTTTCCCGCGGAACCAGGGATTGAACTCAGACCCTTGTGCTTGCCAGGGAAGTGCTTATTCCACTGAGCCATCTCCCTGTCCCAAGAATTTGGTCAAACTTAAATATAACTAGCAAGGTATAATTAAGTCATGATCTATTCTTTCTCATACTAAAGAGTATATACCTCATGTTGTTGTTATTAAGATGAAATGGGCAAATTATATGGCAGACTTAAAGCAATGGGTGACATGCATTAATTATGAAATTAAGCATTAAGTTTTATTCAATTCTTAATTTTATTTCTCTGAGAATATTAATCAGGTCATGTCAAAGGCATTTTCTTCTATGTATTTGCTTATTCTAGTTCCTTTTTTATAAAGACAGTGTTTTTGGCCTATTTCATGTTAGGCATCTCCTCACTGTCTTGTCATTTTGGGCTGGATTTTCATATTTAATAATGGTGCCATATCAAGAAGCTGACTTTTTATGAGTATCTGTTGTTGGCCTGGCTTCTTTCTACTGTAACCATGTTAGTTTAGGGCAATTACATTGAAAGATTCAGAGACGAGAATGTTTAAGTATTTAATTTGGGCCTTCTATATTCTTGCATTTAGAAATCTGGAGTACCTACTATGTGAGTGTGGATCTCAGGTATATATCTTGGGTCCTACAATCTTCAAGAGTTGCATGAGAAATGACTAGAAATTTTACCATTCAAAATGCAAAGTTTTGTTTACTTTTCCTAGGTTTAGTTTCATGCCTGACACTTGCATTCAGCTCTGACAGCATCTTCAAGATACAAAAGCCTCACTCAGTTTCTCCAGATAGTAAACTATCTATTCTGTGATCCTCAAATACTATCCTGTTTCTTTGGTGTGGACAAAGGAACAAAGAATTCAAGTATCTTCTGTATATACCTTCAACTAATAATTGTTTCCATTTTTAATTATCTTCAGTGTCTCTATGCATGTGGTTCTTCCAATCTTCAAGCTAAATATACAGTAATTAGGTAGGACAAACCCATTCATTTCTTATATCTTTAAAGCAAAAACTTTAACCATTTTTGGAACTTCTAAGTCTGTGTCCCTAATATCTGTGTTCCCTCATATATATATGTGTGTTCATTTGTGCACTCAGACACGTGTAAAGTTAATTTTTTCTTTTACATCATTATCTGAGTATCTTAAATAAGAGATTAACTATGTGCAATCAACATGCCTACTTTTCATTTCCTACTTTGTTATTGATTATTTCAATTGTGTATAGTTTACTTTTTAAAGAATGTAAGTTGATTTTTGCATTTTAAATGTCAAGTTGTTATTCATTCTTATTGTGCCTTTGATGTTTCCTGTAGTGGACATAATTGATGATCTATCACCTATTTTAGTCTCCCTTGTTATGTAACAAATTGACTATGATTGAAACAATCTCAAGGTTCAAAGATACTACTAGACAAGGTCAAATAAAGGCCAAAGACAAGTCTTCTGATTCTGGTATTAAAAGCTCCATCTAGAATGCTATCCTTGAAACAATGATTGTTTCAGTAGCAGAAATATGCTAGTCTAATCAGAATAAAATATTGTTCTCTTTGGCAAAGATAATCACTCTTACTTTTGCTAGCTTGACTGAAAGAAAAGGTAGCCAACCATAGTTTTAGGTGGAATATATCTTAAAAACCTGAGAGAAACTAGTTCTAGGAGTAAGAGTCAATTTAAAATGAAGCTAACATGTTTTATAGTGGGGTGTCGTGGTACATGCATGCCTGTAATCCCAGAACATGCGCAGTTGAGGCTGGAGAACTACCATGAGTTCAAGGCTAGTCTGAACCACATAGATAAACCCTGTCTCAAAGTAAAACATGTTTCCATTTATGTACTTACTAAACATTCTTGTAAATTATGAGAAACTGGACCAAATGATGGACTTGAATAATTCTTCTTCACCAGCATCTCACTTCATTTTCTCTCAGCTCACAATTCATTGCTGTTAAGGAAATCTACATCATGCCTTCATATGCTATAAACATCTATCTTAATGTGAAACATCTCACAGTTAATCCAGTTTCATATTCTCTTGGAGATCTTCTGAAATGTCCCATGAACCCCTTCTTTTTCTCTTACCACCTAAGGAATGCCAAGTAATAAAAGGATTTTGCACAGCTTGACAATCAACTACATCTTCGTTTCAGGTTTATAGATTCTCAGAAAGTTTACAAACGCCTGATAACCAGGAATCACATCTTGTATTTATCTATTTCCCCACAACCAAACACATTGTGTGGAGGGTGGGAAAAGTATTCAATAAGTGTTTAAAACAAACACAACACCATAACAAATTATGGAAAACATAAATTAATGATCACAAAAAATCAAATATATTTGTAATCATGTAACATAACTTGTCTCTGGAGCACATGAATGTGAATGAAAATTTAGGAAGCTTTCAAGAGAAGCTGCGAAAATCTGTGAAGACACGTGGTGGCGCTGCAGGATAATATCAGGAAAAAATTAAAGTGAACGATGTGGCGGAAACTTACCCTGTGCACACAGACATTTGGGGAAGACGGAAAGAACTAGTCCTCAAAGGGACCCAGGAGCCATTTGACAGGGGTAAAAATCCTTAAGCTTCCCAGAATATTTTTGTCAGCTCAAAAGGCACATTTCCTACAACTGCATCGTGAAGCTGAAGCTATTCTGCAGGAAATTGTCAGCAAAGGAGCTATGGGGAACAGAGCAAAAGGCACTCTGCAGACAAGGCAAGTCCTGCTTCTCTTTGTTTTGTTGGTAATAACTCAGGCCGACCTTGAGCCTGGGAGATTTTCGGTGGAGGAGGAAATGCAGGGTGGGGCCTCCGTAGGCAATTTGGCAAAAGCTCTAGGACTGCAGGTGGGTGAGCTGTCCTTACGCGGAGCTCAGGTGGTCTCTAATGATAACAGACAACCCTTGAAGCTGGACATAAAAACCGGGGATTTGCTCTTAGTGGAAACGCTAGACCGGGAAGAGCTCTGTGGCTCCAATGAGCCCTGTGTGCTGCATTTCCAGGTGTTAATGAAAAACCCTTTGCAGTTTTTACAAATTGAACTTCAAGTCAAGGATATAAATGACCACTCTCCCATCTTCTTGGAGAAAGAAATACTACTAGAAATCCCAGAGAATAGTCCTGTTGGGGCTGTGTTCTTAGTAGAAAATGCAAAAGACTTAGATGTAGGAACCAATGCCATAAAAACCTACACAATAGGCACTAACTCTCATTTCCACACTAAAATGAGAGTTAACCCAGACAATCAGAAATACCCGGAGTTAATTCTGGACAAGGCGCTGGATTATGAAGAGCAGCCAGAGCTCAGCTTCATCCTCACTGCGCTGGATGGTGGGTCCCCACCCAGAACCGGGACTACATTGGTTCAAGTAGTGGTTATAGATACTAATGATAACTCCCCAGAGTTCGAGCATCCATTTTATGATATAAAGATTCCGGAGAATAGTATCCTTGGTTCTCAGCTTGTCACTGTCTCAGCTTGGGATTTAGATTCTGGAATAAATGGGGAAATAACATACACTTTTTCTCATGCATCAGAAAATATTCAAAAAACATTTGAAGTTAATCCAAAGTCTGGAAAAGTTAGTTTAACGGCACCCTTGGATTTCGAAACAATTGAATCATACTCCATAATCATTCAAGCTACAGATGGGGGAGGACTGTTTGGAAAATCTACACTCAGTATTCAGGTGATGGATGTGAATGACAATGCCCCAGAAATAGCTGTGTCTTCAATAACCAATCCAATCCCAGAAAATTCTCCGGAGATTGTAGTTATGGTTTTCAGTGTCCGAGACAGAGACTCTGGGGACAATGGGAGAATGGTATGTTCTGTCCCGGAAGACCTACCATTCGTGCTGAAAACTTCTGTTAAAAATTATTACACTCTAAAAACAGAGAAAACACTGGACAGAGAGAACAGAGCTGAGTACAATATCACCATCACTGTCACGGACTTGGGGACACCTAGGCTCAAAACCCACTACAACTTAACCGTGCAGGTCTCAGACGTCAACGACAACGCCCCCACCTTCACCCAATCCTCCTACACCCTCTTCGTCCCAGAAAACAACAG
>NW_004524761.1:4475307-4489037 GCF_000260255.1 Octodon degus | reverse complement strand
GGTGGTGGCGCTGGCCGCCGTGTCGTCGCTCTTCCTGCTGTCGCTGCTGCTCTTCGTGGCGCTCAGGCTGTGCAGGAGGAGCGGGCCGGCCGCGCTGGGGGTGTGCTCGGCGGCGCCCGAGGGCCCCTTCCCTGCCCACCTGGTGGACGTCAGCGGCACGGGGACGCTGTCGCAGTCCTACCAGTATGAGGTGTGTCTCTCTGGAGGTTCTGGGATAGATGAGTTTAAGTTCCTAAAGCCATTTTTCCCCAACCCTCCATCCCGGAGTACTGGCAAAGACACAGAAGGAAATGTTAATATCCGAAATAGTTTTGGATTTCAGTAGTGATCGGATTGTGATGCTGTTCTGTGCCATTTATCCCTAAGTTACGCAGATACAGAATTTGATTTCGTATAGAACATTTAAGTGTGAGATGTAGCTTTGCTTTTCTTTTATTATGGGATTTGCGCATTACATGTAGCTTTTTACAACGTATGAGACTCCGATTTTCCTTTTTAATAATTGCGCTGGTAGGGCCAACGAGTTAACTCAGAGGATTAAGCAGGCGCAGGGACCAGGGTTTGATCCCTGGCTGCACATACCGTTCTGGCCCTGACTCCGGGCACACAGGGCCATAGATCGAGTCCAGGCGTGGTGGCACACGGCTGTAATCCCAGCCCTGGGGGAGTTGGCTGAAAATAGGCGGGTCACTATTACTTCTATCTGCCTACTGAGACCTTGTATAAAAAAACAAACAAAAAAGCCACATAAAATATATTGTGCTGGTGATGGAACTTTGAGCCCACGTTGTCTGTGCTCCACCACTGAAATATACCCCAATATCAAGTCTCCCCAGCTTTGCTGTTCTGTGAGTGTTTTGTTTTTGTAGGAATTCCTGAGTTAGACAAAATTCATCTTTTTTCATATCCCTCTCTCCAGTTGAAGTTGCGCCCACATTTATGCTTATGGTAAAATAAATCTTTGAAAATAATTTAAATCTTAAAGAATTTATTTATTTGCTGTTTGTCATTCTGTAGCTTAATTATGATTGCTATTTTCAACTATGGTGCTACTTTTAAATCTACTGCATTTTTAACATAATTTTATCAGAATTGAAAATATACCTAAAATCATACAGGATGATACTGTAAAGTTCAAATCCTGGTTAGAAAAGGCAGGAGAAGTGCTGTGTGTATCATACAGTGGAATAACTCCAGGTTTTATCTCTATGGTAGGAAAAAAAAATGAGAAGAAGAGGGGAAGAAAGAGAGGGGGAGAGAGAGAAGAGGAAAAGGAAAAAGGAGACCAGTTTCTTACTAAGGCTACCTTACTTGTGCTATAAATTCTGAAGGTTACTGATAATATTGCTACTCACAGAATTTTGGACTGTGGCACTGTAATTTTGCAGATGTTTTAGTAATAGTACAAATGTTACAAAGCCAGAATGAAACCAAGTTGAACACAGGCACTTGAATAATAGCTGTACAATATAAAGTAGGATTCTGTCCTAATGTGCATATTTTTGCTAGTGTTTTAACATTTAACGTATATATGCTAAATATTAAATTTTAAACTTTTAAGCCATGAGAGTAAAATTATATTATATATTATGCAACACATAAACATAACAGAAACACTTTGTCAATAATGCATAGCCTTTTGTGATACAACATACACATAATTGCCCATATTTTTCCACTGTTTTCATCTTTTATTTTTTGTTTTGTTTTGTTTTGTTTTGTTTGTGGTACTGGAGATTGAATTCAGAACCTTGAGCTTGCCAGGCAAGCACTTATTCTACTGACCTATCTCCCAGCCCCTGTTTTCATCTTTTAGATGTGGTCACAATCCACTCAGCTGACCTCAACATCTATTAATGAATAGCAATACAAACTTTAAGAGACACTTTTCCTGGATACACAAAAGTGTGATATATGTGGAGCACAACATACCAAAAGACACAACTTTGGCTTCTAACTTTAAAAAAAGAAATTCAAAAAGAAAGAAAGAAAGAAAGAAAGAAAGAAAGAAAGAAAGAAAGAAAGAAAGAAAGAAAGAAAGAAAGAAAGAAAGAAATCCCTCTTAGGAGCCCAACATGATGATGCATGCTTGTAATCCCAGCACTTGAGAGGCTGAGGCAGCAGGATCTCCATGAGTTTGAGGTTAACCTAAGCTATATAGTGAACCCCTGTCTCAAAAATTCCATCCTAGGAGAAAGTTACATGATGAATAGACATTTTTGCTTGTAATGACTTACATGATGAATAGACATTTTTGCTTGTAATGACTTGACTCCATTACAGGCAGGGAAAGCATCCATATTTGTGGGAGGAAATTTCACAAATTTCATCAAAAAAATGTAAAGTCCAGAAAGAAAATATATATGAACAAAAGAATAATCATAGGAAAGTGTATGGGAGGGTGTGCATACGTGTGACAGAGTAGGCATAGAAACAAGTGAGAATGTATGAAATGATTGCTTTTCATTCCACAAACAAGAAATACAAGAAACTGCCTCTTTTTATTATTCTTTTTTAAATTAATTTTATTGAGAAACAAACACAGCAATGAGACAGTTTCAAAACCAATTATTGGGACAGTTTCAATAATTATTATTAATACATCCTATATTGTTGTCTTTGTAGTGGTTATTCATAGTACAAGATGCATATATGATATCCTGTCAAAACACTATTAGTACAAATCTTTCTTCTCATTGAATTAAGAGAAAGTAGCTATATATCCTAACTATTTTGTATATACAGATACAAATTCCTTCATTTGTATCACCCTTTTTTGTTTAGTTTTGTCAGAGATGGGTATTCCATTGCCATTTAAATACTGTAGGTATGTGAATTCAGCAAAATAATCCAATATAGTCCGCTAGCCCATAGTAGTAGTTGGTTATTTGTAGGAATGACAGTGTCAGAAGTTGTTGACTTGAGCCTGTTACAGCTCAGGATGTTAACATGGACTCACTTTTTAAACCTCATTTTTATACTTTTCTGCTGGATAGTGAAGACCAAGATAAAACAAGACCTGTATAAAAAGAAATGTAACTTTTGGATCTGACAAGTTCAGTCAAATCCTCTCAGGATTTACCCTGAAACCCTGTACAGCAGTTTGTAGATCCTTAGTCAGTGTCAGCCATGTGGATGAGTCATGGCCATTGCTTGACCAATTTGCTCTCTGTGAAAGCCTGAAAGAATATTTTCTCTCCATGTGACTCTCCTTAAGAACACTCTACATTGTCGATCACATTCTTCTACGGCTCCATAATCTCCTTGATTGGAAAATTTGGGACACCCCTTAGTTAAAGGGTGTTACAGTACAGGTTCTCCTATGTCCTGAGTTTTCACTGATCTTGAAAGGCTAGGGCCAAAATGTTGGCTGTCCTTGCAGCCCTTCTTTTTACTAATTTTTAGTCTGCAAACTTAAGTTGTTAACCCTACAGAAGAGAAGCTTAATGATATTATTACCCTGTAACATAGGCAGTTGAGCTTAACCTCACTATCTGTCTGAATATCAAACATCTTAGACATAACATGAAACAGGTATTTTCATCAAGTATTCATATGTTAAACTTTAAATCCCTACAGAATGTAAAGAAACAATTAAAAATATTTTTTAAAATAGGAATAAGCAATTACATATTTTTATACAGAAATTTAGAACTCTAACCATATACACCATTGTAGCAGGACAGTCCTGTGACATTTTTTTCTTGTCTTTTGTTTTCATTTATCACCCTTTTTTAAACAAATATTTACTTGAGAGACAGTATAGCAGTAATTTGCATTACATGACAAGCAGTATATATTTTAAAAACCAGAATGACAGGCATTCCAATCATGATCCTAGTATTACACATTGCTATTTTCAATACCTTGTTTAGTTCACAGGTATCAGCATATATACTTTAGTCAGGTTGACAACCCTACCAATTAACTGCTAGTTCCACAAACCTGCTGAAAATTCTCAGGATCGTTGCCTTACCCATCTTGTGCATATAAACATAAGCCTTTGCCCCTGTCATGTTTCCTAGCTTTTCTCCTTGCCTTCTCTTTGTTCTTTAATCTTTAAGTTCTTGCTTTCCTTTTCATTGTATTATACCTTTCTATTTTTATTTCTTCTTTTCAGTTCTTACACTAGAGGGACTATATGATATTTACATATGTGGGTCTGGTTTATTTCACTTATGAGTATATCTTCAACTGGCATCCACTTATATATAAAGCCTTTGACTTTATCATTCTTTATAGCTAAGTAATACACCATTGTATAAAAAAACTACATATTTTTCATTCATTCCTCAGGTGACAGGCATCTTGGCTGTTTCCAAGATTTGATTATCACAAATTGTGCTGCTATACACACAGGTGCATATATATCACTATGATATGATGTTTTCAGTACCTCTGGGAAAATTCTCAGTAGGGGGATAGCTGGTTTGAATGGGATTTCCAGTCCTAGGTTTTAAGGAGTCTCCACAATGATTTCCATAATGGTTGCACCAGTCTACATTCCCACCAGCAGTGGAGAAGGGTTCCTTTTTCCCCACAGCCTCTCCAACATTTCTTGTTGTTTCATTTCTTTGATAGCCATTCTTTCTGGGGTGAGATGGAATCTCAGTGTTGTTTTAATTTGCATTTCATGGATGGCTGGTGATGTGGAGCATTTTTCATATATTTATTCACTTCTCTAATTTCATGCTCTGAGAAGTGTGTGTTCATCTCGAATGCCCATTTCTGGATTGGGTCTTTAAATTTTGGGGTGCTAATGTTTTTTAGTTCTTTATAAATTCTAGAGTACAGACCTTTGTCTGAGGGTTTATTAATTAAGATTTTTTCCAAATTTGTGGGTTGTCTTTTCACTTTGTTGGTAATTTCTTTTGATGTGCAAAAACTTCTCAATAAGAGGAGGTTCCATTTGTTAATTCTTTCAAGTATTACCCATGTGATTTGATTTTTGTTCATGAACTGTTTGCCTACTCCTATGTCTTCAAGAGTTCCTCCTACTTTCTCTTCTAAGAGATTTAGTGTTTCTGTTTTAATGTTTAGATCTTCAATCCATCTTGACTTTAGCTTAGTGCATGGTGGTAGACCTGGGTCAAGTTTTAGTTTTTGGCATGTGGAAAGCCAGTTTTTCCAGCACCATTTGTTAAATAGGCTATCTTTATTCCAGTAAGCATGTTTGGCCCCTTTGTAAAAGATAAGGTGACCGAGTGTGTTCTTACAGGCTTCTGCATCTTCTAATCTATTCCATTGATCCTCAGGTCTATTTTGTTGCCAGTACCATGCTGATTTTATCACAGTAGCTTTGTATTATAATCTCAAGTCAGGAATTGTAATGCCTCCAGCCTTGTCCTTGTTGCCCAGGACTGCCTTTGATATTCTAGGTCTTTTCTGGTTCCAAATAAATTTTAGGATTGATTTCTCTAGATCTATGAGTTATGTTGGTGGTAGTTTGATGGGGAATGCATTAAATCTGTGCCACAATTTTGGGAGTGTGGTCATCTTCACAATGTTGGTTCTTCCTATCCAGGAGCAGGTAATACCTTTGTATTTTCTGAAATCCTCTACAATCTCTTTTTTCAGAGTACTGTAATTTCATTGAATAGATCTTTGACTTCTTTAGTTAGATTAATTCAAAGGTATTTCATTTTCTGTGATGCTACTGTAAAAGGTCTTGTTTCCCTAATTTCCCTCTCAGTGTGTTTGTGATTTGTGTAGAGAAATGCTATTGACTTTTGGGTACTGACTTTGTATCTTGCTATGATACTGAATTTCTGTATTAATTCTAGCAGCTTCTTGGTGGAATTTTTTGGGTCTTCCAGGTACAGCGTCATGTCATGTGCAAATAATGACAGTTTAACTTCTTCTCTACCTATTCTTATTCCTTTTATTTCTCTCTCTTTTCTAAGGGCTGTAGCTAATGATTCCAGAACTATATTGAATAGGAGTGGTGATAGAGGACATCTTTGTCTTGTACCAGATCTGATAGTTAAAGATTTCAGGCTTTCCCCATTTAGAATTATGTTAGCCATTGAGTTGTCATAAATGGCTTTTATCAGATTGAAGTACAGGCCATCTAGTCCAATTTTCTGTAGGACTTTGTTTTTTTTTTAATATTTTATTTATTTATTTATTTATTTATTTATTTATTTTGTGTGTGTGTGGCCAGCTCAGCCCACCAGGGGGCGGGGCTGGCTGGCATGTGGTGCTGGGGGATTGAACTGTGGTCCCTGTGCTTTGCTTAAGCTTAGCTTGTTCTAAGTGGGTGCTTTAGACCACTGAGCCATCTCACCAGCCCCAGGACTTTGAACATGAATAAGTGTTGGACTTTGTCAAAAAGCCTTTTCTGCATGAATTGAGATGATGTGGTTTTTTTATTTGGCTCTATTGATATAGTGTATTACATTTATAGATTTGCATATATTGAACTATACTTGCATCCCTGGAATGAATCCTACCTGGTCATGGTGTATAATCTTCTTGATGATTTGCTGTATTCTATTTTCTAGGATTTTATTGAGGATTATTGCATTTATGTTCATGAGGGAGACTGGCCTGTAGTTCTCTTAGTTGCATATTTCCCTGGTTTTGGTATCAGTATAATATTTGCCTCCAGGAAGGATTTTGGGAGGATTGTTTCCTTTTCAATTTCATTGAAGAGTTTGAGGAGTATAGGGATTATATCTTCCATAAATTTCTTGTAGAATTCAACCCTAAGTCCATCAGGACCTGGACTTTTCTTTGTTTGTATATTATTAATTACATTTCATGTTTCATTGCCTGTTATAGGGTTATTGAAAGTTGTTATATCTTCTTGATTCAGTTTTCGTAATTTGTATCTTTCTAGAAATCTGTCCATGATTATGGAGCCACAGAGGAATGTGATTAATGATGTATACTGTGCCTAAAGAGAGTCACATGGAGACAAAACTTTCTCTCAGGCTTTCACAGAGAACAAATTGGTCAAGCAATGGCCGTGACTCATCCACATGGGTGACACTGACAAAGGATCTACAGAGTGCAGTACAGAGTTACAGGATAAATCCTGAGGGGACTTGACTGACCTTATCAGATACAAAAGTTACGTTTCTTTTTATATATGTCTTGCTTTATCTTAGTCTTCACTATCCAGCAGAAAATTACAAAAATAAGGTATATAAAGTAAAGCCATATTAATATGCTGAGTTGTAAAAGGCTCTAGTCAACAACTTCTGTCGATAACCCACTACTATTGTGGACTACTAGACTGTGTTGGATTGTTTTGCTGAATTCAAGCACCTACAATATTTAGATGCCAATAGAGTACCCATCTCTGACAGGACTGAACTGAAGATGGGGGATACAGAGAAAGGACCATTTTGTATTTGTATATACAGAATAGTCAGGATAGATGTATGGCTGCTTTCTCTTGGTTCAGTGAGAGTAAGGATTTGTAGTATTAGTGTTTGGAAGGGATGCCCTGGCTGCTTCTTGTGCTGTGCATGACCACTGAGAAGATAACAATGTGTAATGTATTAATTATTGAAAATGTCCTATCACTCTGCTTGAAAAAAAATAGAAATCTGTCCATTTCTTCTGTGTCTTCTCTTCTGTAACAGTAATGATTTTCAAAGTAGCTATTGATAATCTTCCAAATTTCCACTGGGTCAGTGCTAATTATATCCCTTTCAGTCCTTATTGCTTGCATTTGAATTTTTTCTTTCCTCTTTTTGATGAGGTTAGCTATGGGCTTATCAATTTTATTTAATCTTTCAAAGAACCAGCTTTTTGATGCAGTAATTCTTTGAACTGTTTTCTTCATCTCGATTGAATGAATTTCTGCTCTAATCTTTATGATTTCTTCCTCTCTTTGGGCTTTGGCTTTGGTTTGCTCTTCCTTTTCTAGATGTTGGAGGTGCAGCACGATGGTATTTATTTGTTCCCCTTCCATTTTCCTACTGTGTGAGTTCACAGCTATAAATTTCCCTCTAAGAACTGCTTTCATCAGGCCTGGGGAGATGGCTCAGTAGAATAAGTGCTTCCCTGGCAAGCACTAAGGCCTGAGTTCAATCCCCGGTTCCATCAAAAAAAAAAAGAAAGAAAGAAAGAAAGAAAGCAAAAGCCTTTCTCACCAGCTCATTTAGGGGCTGGTGAGCTGGTTCAGTGGACTAAGCATTTCCCTGGCAAATGCAAGGGCCTGAATTTAATCCCTGCTTCTGATAAAAAAAAAGAGAGAAGAAAAAAAAGAACTGCTTTCATTGTATCCCATAAATTCCAAAAAGTTGTGCTTGAATTTTCACTGAATTGTACATCTTGTTCAATTTCTTGTTAAATTTTGTCTGTGACCCATTGGTTGCTGAGAAGAGTGTTGTTTAATTTGCCTGTATTTGTGGGGTTTTTCTGGTTTCTTCCATCATTTGTTTTCAGTTTCATTGCACTGTGGTCAGATAATATGCATGGGATAATTTCTGTTTTCTTGCATATACTTAAAAATGACCTATGGACTATTATATGGTCTATTTTAGAAAATGACCCATGTGTAGCTGAAAAAAATGTGTATTCATTCAGTTGTGGTTGGATGGAACACTCTATATATGTCCACTAAGTCCTTTTGTTCCAAGCACTGATTCAGTTCTGCTACTTCTTGGCTAATTTTTTGTCTGCTTGACCTATCTTTTGGAATAAGGAGGTGTTAAGGTCTCCTGTTAAGATTGTGGTATTGAATATTAGATTTTTCATGTCCATTAAGATTGTCATATAGTTGGGTGCTCCCATCATTGGTACGTACATATTTGTGTTACCTCTTCCTGTTGAATTTTTCCCTGAACCAGTATGTTGTGGCCTTCTTTATTTTGTTTGATCATTCTTGGTTTGAAGTTGAGACTTTCTGAGAACAGGATTGCTACCCCTGCTATTTTCTGAGGTGCTGAGGCGTGTCATATTTTTTCCATCCTTTGACTTTCAGCCTATGAATTTCTTTATGAGTTAAGTGTGTTTCTTGTATACAGCATTTTGTTGGATTTTGTTTCCTAATCCACTGTGCCAGTCTGTTTCTTTTAATTGGTGAACTGAGTCCATTTACATTGATGGTTTTAATTGAGATGTACTGACTTAAAATTGACATGTTATTTACCTGCTGTTGTTTGCTTCTTTTTCTCCTGTGTTTGTTTGCCCTATGTAGTGGATTCCTTCTATTCTTGTTCATGGAGTTCTGATCTTTTGGTCCCTGTCTAGAACATCTTTTAGTAGTCTGTGTAGGGTTGGCTTTGTCATCATGAAAGACTTTAGTTGTGCTGTGTCATAGAAATATTTCACTTTTCCATCCAACTTGAGAGTTTTGCAGGGTATAGCAGTCTGGGCTGGAATTTGTTTTCATAGAGGACTTGAAGTACTCTGCTCCATGCCATTCTTGACTTTATGGTTTATGAAGAGAAAGTTACCATTATTCTGATGGGTTTTCCTTTAAATGTGATGTTTCTTTTCTCTAGCAGATTTAGGTATATTTTTCTTGTGCTGGATTTCTGGGATCTTGACTACTATATGTCTCAGTGTGAAGAAATTGCCTCTTGAAAATAGATTAAAGTTTTATTTTAGCATTGTAGAGGGGTGTGGTGTTAGTCAACTGATAATTCTTGGGAGTACAACTCTAGTGTATCCAAGATAACACAATATTTACACCTTTTGAAAGCCAAGGTTTCTCAGTCTGCTAACTTGTGCAGGCCAACTTGAAATCTTTGCATCCAAGAAATATTAGGAGAAAAAAGTCAACTGTGCCATGCAGACTAATTAAACACTAATTTTATTTTCAGTAATGGAAATAGCAATTTTTGTCCTCCTTATGACAGCTTTTTTACATAAAGAACAAAAACACATATATATTTGTAAATCAAAGGCCAGTATTATGATTACTTTCTGTCTTTATTTATTTGCTAAAGAAAATATTAAGGATTACTGGCTTAAGCAGACATAAAATATCATGACATTCTAGAAAAATTATACACTACAAAGATAAAAAGTAAAAATGATCAGTTTGTACACACAGACTAGCTAAAAGTCAGAAAGAGAAGACAATAATGGTTGACAAGGATGTGAAAATATTGGAGCACCCATGCATTGATGCTGGGAAAATAAACTGTTGTAGCACTTTATAAAATAGTTTTTCAACCATTAAAGATGTTTAACATACATACTATGACTCAGAAGTCACTTCCTATGTATCTAGCCAAAATAAATAAGGACATGTCTACACAGGACAACTTATACAAAAATGTTCATATGAATATTATCATAATAACCAAAATTGGGAACAATGCACATATTCATCAGCTGATAAATGGACAACATAATGACAGGATTAGTATTTTATTGTTTGTTTGTTTGTTTTTGATTTTTGCTTTTTGAGGAACAGGGGATTGAACTCAGGCCCTTGCACTTGCCAGGGAAGTGCTTATTCCACTGAGCCATCTCCCTGGTCCCAAGGATTAGTATTTTAAAAGGTTTATTCTTTGGCAATAAAATGGAACAATAGAAATGAAGCTCAAAAACAAGCAAAAGAAGAGAAGCCAGTCTAAAATATCACATATTGCATGACCCTGTTTGTATGTATTGGTGAAACTAGGCAAACTATAGAGACAAAAAGCACATCAGTGGCTGTCTAAGACTGGGGGAAATGTGAGCATGGAAAGTAAATGCTAATTTGCACTAAAAATTTCATTTGAAGATGATGAAAATGCTCTAGATTAGAGACTGGTGCTAACTGCACAATACAAATGTGTCTAAAAATACACCAAACCATGCACTTTAAATGGGTAAAATTACTTACCATGATATACAAGCGATAGCATAATAAAGCTGTCACAAATAAATATGGGGTGGTTCTAGAAGCTTGCAGTCCAAAGTAACCTGAGTTTTCTCTCATTGCATTAGAGGTAAAAGAAGCAATTCTAATCACCAAAGTAGAAAATCCAATAGGTGCAACAGAAGAGAAAATGACTACATATTTGACCTGATATCTCAAATTTTTCAAGATGTGTGAGCAGCAACGTCTCTACAGAAAAACTGTACTAGAAAGTGCCCAAGCCTTCAAGAACTCGTATGTTCAAAGACAAATAACTAATTAATTATCTTAAACTGTACAGCTAAAAAAGACTCTGATCTTTCAAATATTTCATTTATAGACAAACTTAAATCAGTGCATAAAAATCAAACTGTGCCAACCAATTTTATAATAAAGAACTATGTGTTTATATTGATTAAGTAAATGGTTTTACAAGCAGTGGGAGAAAGATATTTAGAAAATGGAGATGCAAGAAACAACCAGGATACCCAGAATGGATTTTTTAATACTGGGGATTGAACCTGTAGTTGCTCTATCTCTGTGCTATGTCCCCAGCTATTTTTATTTCATTTTGTTTACATATTTATGAACTCATTTGTTTGTTAATGCAGTATAGATATTGTACCCATGGCCTTCGTGCTCAACTACATCCCTAGTCCTTTCCTTTTTTCAAGATATGGAGTTAATAAATTGGCCTTGAATCTCTGCCTTGGCCTCCCAAGTGGCCAAGATTACAGGTGTGTAATCAAATCTGTTCACCGAACCTAATGATTTTCTTGGAAACTCTTATCAATAAAAACCAAGTAGTAGTTTACTTTGGAATTAGTCAATAGTATTGAAAGAAAAGAATATAATTACATTTTGAAATTTATACGTAGTTCGCCTTTGACTTAGTTGCTAGATGCTCTTGGCTGAGGACCTGAAACAATCGCATAGAACTGAAGGACAGCTGGCAAAGACCCTAGTTACCTCTTGAGCTGGGAGTGGTGGGAGTGGCCAGGAGCAAGTAGGAAAGACTGGTGAGCCAGAGGGACTGACCAGTCCTTCTTCACTCACTCTCTGCCCATTAAAGGGACTATTATAGCTTATGTTTATGTGTCCTCTCCAAAACCTCATGCCGTCCTAGGTGGTGGGTTTTAGAGGTAGCTTCATCTAGAGTGTGTGACTGGTCACAATTGATACCTAACTACAAAGGATGCTGGGATAGGCATTGTATCTCAGTAGCCATATGGCAGGGTATAGGGTTTTATTTTTATCATTATTATGATCATCATTATCATCATTATTTTAATGCAATTGTACTTTTTTATTTTAAAGAGAATAAAATTTTACAAACAATACAGAATTTCAAAACAAGGTGAGAGGAAATTAACAATGGTTGTTACATTGCATATTGTTATTTTCAAAGATATAGCTCAGCACAAAGACCCAAAGACCCTAGCTAGTACTGGGGGAAAAAAGATGAGTCTAAATCCTCATACTAATCTATCCCTTCCTTTTATAGCCTTTTTTTGTGGTACCAGAGATTGAACTCAGGATCCTGCACTTGCCAGGCAAGCGCTTATTCTACTGAGCTATCTCTCTGGCCCTTATAGCCTTTTCTTCTGTTATAAATTTCTTTAAAGTGTTGTCGATGCCCATTTTTCTCCATCATCCCTGATCTTTTTCAAAGAAGGGTAAACTAATTTTCATTGCAATCACTCTACTGAAATGCTAGTGTATTTAAGTGCTATGTTGCTGAAACAAAAAGATGCCACTACATCTCTTTCATATGGTAATTCCAGTCTAAATGATTAAGATAGAGTAGCTTTATTCTTTAACTTGTCCTTTTGGAAACAAACTTCATTCCAAGTAATTGCTCCAAAAGTCCCTAAGGTATTGTTGCCATTTGCAAGACTACAACTAGGTCCTTATCACATTTGAGTTTTATGTGGCTTAGAAGCAATAGGCACATCCATATTTCTTCTGGTCCAGACCTGAAAATGGTAAGAAAAATTTCTGGTCACAATTGATATCTAACTACAAAGGATGCTGGGATAGGCATTGTATCTCAGTAGCCATATGGCAGGGTATAGGGTTTTATTTTTATCATTATTATGATCATCATTATCATCATTATTTTAATGCAATTGTACGTTTTTATTGTAAAGAGAATAAAATTTTACAAACAATACAGAATTTCAAAACAAGGTGAGAGGAAATTAACAATGGTTGTTACATTGCATATTGTTATTTTCAAAGTAGTTGTTCAGATTACCAGATATAGGCATACAAAATTGATCAAACAATTAAGCATTCACTGTATTACTATTATTACTAATTGCAGAAAATGAGTATTTTAGACGACATCTGTCACAGTCCCACAAATCTGTCATCTTCTTAAATCTAATAGTTTTAATATTCAATTTTTATTGACTTTTCAAAAGCATATGCTGGTGTCACTCTTCCTCATTTTCTTGAAGTGGTATTTGCTTTTGGCTTCATTATTTGTAACTCTAGGAATCCTTGTTTTATTAAAAGATACTTTTTTCCCTCTGTGGTCTAAAAGAACATGTTTCTTAGAATTCTAAGATAAGACTTTTATATTCTTGACACACTTTTGCTTGACTATCCTAGAGTAGTCCATATATTCATCCTGGAGTCCATGGAAAATTGCATAAAGATTAAGTAGATATCAAAATCCACAGACGCTAAAACTGCTTTTTAAAAATAGAGAGCAGTGAGCCATTGTTTTTTTTGACATCAGTTATTTTTATTTTAAAGAAAAAAAATAAAAACAATAGTACAAAATCTCAAAACAAGATTTTAGGAGAGTAACAATGGTTAGTACATTGTGTATTGTTACTGCCAAAGTAGTTTCTCATATTACAAGATATAGGCAAGAAATAATAAAGAAACAACATAGGTACAAATCTCTTTT